>NC_059211.1:65493671-65498856 GCF_020615455.1 Coregonus clupeaformis | reverse complement strand
TTTTGGCACCTTAATTGGGAAGAACAGGCTCTTGGTAATGACTGGAGCGGAATCAGTGGAATGGTATCAAATACATCAAATACATGGTTTCCAGGTGTTTGATGCCAGTCCATTTGCGCCGTTCCGGACATTATTATGAGCCGTCCTCCCCTCAGCAGCCTCCTGTGGTGTAGACCAATACAACCTTTATTCCCTCCCTTCTAGCCCTACACACAGACACATTGTTTCCACACCCATGGGAGCTACTGCACATAGGAAATGATTACACAACTTCTATTGAAAGAAGTCTGAACCAGAGCACCAAATGTTTAACTCTCTCTCTCTCCGTCCCTTCCTCCTTCTCTCCTCCAGGGTTGAAGGGAGGAGGCCCCTCAGCAGGAGGGGGTGTTCCTGGGGGCCCCTAATTTCAGCTACTCCTTCCAGGGCGACCCCCACGCCATCTTCGCGAGTTTTTCGGGGGCCGGAGCCCCTTCGACCAGTTCTTCCCCGAACGGCGGGGGCCCAGACGGGGACAACATGGACACTGACGATCTCTTCGCCCGTTTCGGGATGGGGGGCGGCGGCATGGGGGGGTTCCCCCGTTCCTTCAGCACAGGGATGGGGGGAGGGATGAGTGGGGGAATGGGGGGGCAGATGGTTGAGAAGCACCAGGACCCACCCATGCTCCACGACCTCAGGGTGACCTTAGAAGAGGTTGGTTGATTGATTGATTGACTTATTTTATTTGACAACAAAAAATACACAATGTACACACAGTACATAAATTTTAAATAACTAATTTCCATTGTGATCCTTAAAAGGTGTTCTCGGGTTGCACTAAGAGAATGAAGATATCCCACAAGCGGCTGAACGCAGACAGACGGACTACCCGCACGGAGGACAAGATCCTGGAGGTGGAGATAAAGAAGGGTTGGAAGGAGGGGACGAAGATCACCTTCCCTAAAGAGGGGGATGAGACGCCCACTAACATCCCGGCAGACGTGGTGTTCGTGGTCAAGGATAAGCCCCACCCAGTGTTCCGGCGAGAAGGCTCTGACATCGTTTACCCCGCCAAGGTCTCCCTCAGAGAGGTAAGGCAGAATGATCTGAACTTTAACTAAAATATACTAAATATACTTTGTTTTTATACGCTGCTCTCCAAGTGCTCGCTAAAACAAATTGATAGTACTAAGAATGACAACCATTCTTGAACCTACAGACAACTGTTTGTACATAGACTGGAGTGATGAAGCGTAACATCTCTCTCCCCCCTCTCTCTCCCCTCTCCCCCCTCTATCTTCTCTCTCTCTCTCTCTCTCTCTCTCTCTCAGGCTCTGTGCGGCTGCACGGTCAACGCCCCCACGCTGGACGGCAGGACAGTAACCGTGACGACCGGGGACATGGTGCGTCCGGGGATGAAACGACGTATCACGGGGAGGGGCTTCACCCCGAGCGGCCCGATCGCCGCGGTGACCTGCTGGTGGAGTACGAGGTGGTGTTTCCCGGAGAGACTGAGTCAGAGTGCCAAGGAGACCATCGCACAGGTGCTTCCACCCTAGTCCTGATACCTATGAACTATGAACTTCTTAAGGACAAAATGGACGGCCGACGAACAGTGAAAAGCAACAAGTGGCTGTCCGCCCTATCGCCTCTGACCAAAGAACAACGACCGCCACCATTTTCTGGACAGGGGCCACCTGATCCTAGATCAGCATTCCTGCACTCTAGAGCCAGAGACCATCAAATAAATGTGGTTCTTTAGCATCCTTTAGTATGAGCCTCTTTAGCTTTACTTGAAAATGGCCATGTACAGGCTAGAGGCATTGGTTTGTTAGCAGTGGTTCTCAAACCTCTCCTCTGGGACCCAGAGACATTTCACCACTTTGTTGTAGCCCTGAACTAGCTCACCTGATTCACCTAGTCAAGGGCTGGATGATTAGTCGACTATTGTAATCAGGTGTTCTAGTTCTGGAATAGATTAAATACATTCGGCTGTGGGTCCTGTTTTGGGGGATTAGATTTGTATTTCTTGGTGGCATTTCTTTGCAGATGGCATCTCTTCATGTATCAATTCTAGGGGTTTAGGTATCATGGGTGGTTTTCATGGTTTTGGTTATTGGATTCTGATCAAATCAATAGAACGTATTGGCACTGATCAATACCCATAGTCTGATAATACCCATAGTCAATAGCCGTAGTCCCCACTGGTCCCCATGACAACCAGAGGATGTTCAGGAGCACTGAACTGTTGTCAGTGGTTTAGAACAGAAACAATGCTACTTGAATGCATGGAAATAGAATCTATAGAACGGACCTTCCCATTCAAGTCAACGATGATTCTATTTCTATGCTTGGATTTTCTTTACTTTTCCAAGATGCCTACAATAGTAATAACAATAATAGGGTGGGGGGGAAATGTGAGTGAGAGGTGTGTGTGTGTGTGTGTGTGTGTGTGTGTGTGTGTGTGTTTTTGCAGCTAGTGTGTATGAGTTCGCTAGCTAGGTGAACCTTTTTGTACAGAAATTCATGGAATGTATGACTTGCTGTAGGATCTGGGCTTTGTATTGTGCAACTGTTGGATTGTGCACTATCATGATATAGGATATCTTAGTATAGGATGTTAGCACAGTAACCATAGGAGATATAGGGTTTCATGTTATACCCATAGCACTCCTCTTTACTCAATATTACACAGAAAATGAGTTGTAGCTACCTGTTGTTGCTGCAGAAAGTGAGAACTGTCCAAAAACTGCTTTTAAACTGTTTATTGAGCAAAAAATATCAACTTTTCCTTTAAATTGTCTATGTGAAATGTTTCACATTTTATTGACATGAATGTAACCAAAGCACTTGTCCTCATCAGGTTTTTGCCACGTCTTAATGAAATAAAACCCTTTCCTAACTGTCCATTCAGGGAACAATTGATAAGACTAGGCCTCTTCCCCCTCTTCTTTCATTCCCCCTCTCCTTCATTCCATTCTTTCATTCCCCCTCTCCTTCCCCCTCTTCTTTCATTCCCCCTCTCCTTCATTCCATTCTTTCATTCCCCCTCTCCTTCCCCCTCTTCTTTCATTCCCCCTCTCCTTCATTCCATTCTTTCAGTCCCCCTCTCCTTCATTCCATTCTTTCATTCCCCCTCTCCTTCCTCCTCTTCTTTCATTCCTCCTTTCTGACTTGCATTGAACAAAGTGATATCTCAAAGGCTGTATTTAAATGAAAGATCCCTCACCTCAAATTAGAGACCATTCTTTCTCCTTGACAACAGTAATTGTAGTTTAATATTTAAATAATGTAATTTGTATTTAAGGAATAGGTTTAAGAAAACATTAACCCTGGACAGAATCTTCTAAAACTGCAACCAGACTTAGAATTGGACTGGCACATTTCTTAGTTTACTATACATTTGCAATGTATGGTTTACATTATATTGCTGGACAGTTTTCTATACACAGAATGTACTTTTTATGTGAATAACTTTCATTGGTAAATAAAGTATATTTTGTTCTTATAGATAAATGGATCCTTGTTTCTCTTTCTAGAAAGATGTAATAAACATGTTATAACAGTGTGATCTGGTATGAAGATGTCTCTTGGCTTGAGACCCACCGGGGCCTCTTCACAGCCTGTGTCTATGTATGCTGATGACACAACGCTATACACGTCAGCTACCACAGCAAGTGAAATCACTGCAACACTTAACAAAGAGTTGCAGTCAGTTTCAGAATGGGTGGCAAGAAATAAGTTAGTCCTAAATATTTAGAAAACTAAAAGCATTGTATTTGAGACAAATCATTCACTAAACCCTAAATTGAGCAAATTGAGGAGACCCTGTATTGCAAACTGTCATGGTCAAAACATATTGTTTTGTCCAGTCCTGTCCAGTTGTGTGGTCAGGTGCCACAAAGAGGGACTTAGGAAAATTACAATTGGCCCAGAACAGAGCAGCATGGCTGGCTCTTAAATGTATACAGAGAGCTAACATTAATAATATGCACATCGATTTCTCCTGGCTCAAAGTGGAGGAGAGATTGACTTGTATTTGTGAGAAGTATTGACATGTTGAATGCACCGAGCTGTCTGTTTAAACTACTAGCACACAGCTCGAATACCCATGCATACCCCACAAGACATGCCACCAGAGGTCTCTTCACAGTCCACAAGTCTAGAACAGACTATGGGAGGCGCACAGTACTACATAGAGCCGTGACTACATTGAACTCTATTCCACATCAAGTAACTCATGCATGCAGTAAAATCAGATTTTAAAAACAGATAAAAATACACCTTATGGAACAGCGGGGACTGTGAAGACACACACAGGCACAGACTCACTCATACACACACATGATAACATACACACTATACACACACGTACACATGGATTTTGTATTGTAGATATGTGGTAGTAGAGTAGTGGCCTCACACTTAATGTGTTGTGAAATCTGTTGTGAAATGTAATGTCATGTTTTTAGAACTGTATATAACTGCCTTAATTTTGCTGGACCCCAGGAAGAGTAGCTGCTGCCTTGGCAGGAACTAATGGGGATCCTTAAAAAATACAAATACAAATACATGGTGTTCAACTCTGGGAAGACATTGACAAGTGTGTGTGTGTGTGTGTGTGTGGCTGCACGTGTGTCACCTTGGTGTAACCCACCAGCTATGCTGGTAGTTGTTGTGGCAACCCTGAAGGAGGAAATGGAGAAGAAGAGGTCTGTACTACAACAGGTGAGACTGGCGAGGAGGGTGGTGATGATGATGGTGGTGATGATGATGATGATGATAGTGATGATGATGATGGTGATGATGATGGTAATGATGATGGTGTGATGATGGTAATGGTGATGATGGTGATGATGATGGTGATGATGATGATGATGGTGATGATGATGATGATGGTGATGGTGATGGTGATGGTGATGGTGATGGTGATGGTGATGATGATGATGATGATGATGGTGATGATGATGATGGTGATGATGATGATGGAACCCATATGTAGGGAATAGGGTACCATTTAGAGCAAACATCTGCTAATGACCGTTAGACCCGTGATGCTATCAGCAGACTGGGTAATGTCAACCAAACTGATAAAAACACTCTCTAATATCCTTCAACAACCAACATGTACACTGGTGCCCTGAAAACTACTGGCTTCCTTTCTAAATTAGGGCATGACTATGTGTGTGTGTGTGTGTCTGTTTGT
>NC_059211.1:65458671-65491171 GCF_020615455.1 Coregonus clupeaformis | reverse complement strand
TGTGTGTGGGGGGGTTGTGTGTGTGTGTGTGTGACATGTTGCCCAGGGGCCGTATGTATCAACCATCTCAGAGAAGGAGTGCAGAACTAGGATCAAGTCTCTTCCGTGTCCATGTGACCTTATTCATTGTGATCTAAATGGCCAAAACTGATCCTAGATCAGTACTCCTACTCTGAGACGCTTGATAAATACGGCCCCTGGTCTACTACAGTGTTGTGTGTCACCTGTTCTATCTCTACATCTGCCTTATAGATGTGTGAGTTGACCTGTAGTTCTGCCTCTTAACTGTAAAAAAAACATTAAACATGTGACACGTTTATAACCTAACCCAGCTAGCCAACAATGTTCTGAGAACCATATGTTTCTTAGAGCTTGGTGAGAGCCTGGTTTTCTTCTGGTTATTTTGCATACAACCTTCCCACAAAGTTCTAGGAATGGTGCAGGATAGCACAGAACATTCTGAGAACCATATGTTTTTCTTCGGTGGGAATTTCAGTACTTTTTTTCTGCAGGTTTCCTCAAGGTTCTATTTAAAGTAATGTTCTTAGAACGTTCAGAGAATGTTAAGAAACAAAGATATTCTGTGGGAATTTCAGTAATTCAGCATAATATTTTCTTCAGGTTTCCTCATGGTTCTATTTACAGTTCTCATAACATTAAGAAAACGTTCCATAAAAACAACAAGAAAACAGTAATGTTCAAAGAACGTTCCAAGAATGTTATTTAAAAACATATACAGTGCCTTCGGAATGTATTCAGACCCCTTGACTTTTTCCACATTTTGTTAGGTTACAGCCTTATTCTAAAATTCCCTCATCAATCTACACACAATACCCCATAATGACAAAGCAAAAACGTGTTTTTATACATTTTTGCTAATTAAATTAAATAAATAAAAAACGGAAATATGACATTTACGTAAGTATTCAGACCTTTATGCAGTACTTTATTGAAGCACCTTTGGCAGCGATTTCAGCCTCGAGTCTTCTTGAGTATGACGCTACAAGCTTGGCACACCTGTATCTGGGGTGTTTCTCCCATTATTCTCTGCAGATCCTCTCAAGCTCTGTCAAGTTGGATGGGGAGCGTTGCTGCACACCTATTTTCAGGTCTCTCCAGACATGTTAGATCGGGTTCAAGTCCGGCCTCTGGGTGGGCCACTCAAGGACATTCAGAGACTTGTCCCGAAGCCACTCCTGCATTGTCTTGGCTGTGTGCTTAGGGTCCTGTTGGAAGGTGAACCTTCGCCCCAAAATCAAATCAAAATGTATTTGTCACATGCGCTGAATACAACAGGTGTAGACCTTACAGTGAAATGCTTACTTACAAGCCCTTAACCAACAATGCAGTTTTAAGAAAAATAAGTGTTAAGTAAACAATAAATAAGTAAAAAATGAAGACAGTAAAATAACAGTAAAAATATCAGTAGCGAGGCTATATACAGGGGGTACCGGTACAGAGTCAATGTGCGGGGGCACCGGTTAGTCAAGGTAATTGAGGTAATATATACATGTGGGTAGAGTTAAAGTGACTATGCATAGATAATAAACAGAGAGAAGTAGCAGCGTAAAAGAAGGGGTGGGGGCAATGCAAATAGTCCGGGTAGCCATTTGATTAGCTGTTCAGGAGTCTTATGGCTTGGGGGTAGAAGCTGTTAAGAAGCCTTTTGGACCTTGACTTGGCGCTCCAGTACCGCTTGCCGTGCGGTAGCAGAGAGAACAGTCTATGACTAGGGTGGCTGGAGTCTTTGCCAATTTTTAGGGCCTTCCACTGACACCGCCTGGTATAGAGGTCCTGGATGGCAGGAAGCTTGACCCCAGTGATTTACTGGGCCGTACGCACTACCCTCTGTAGTGCCTTGCGGTCGGAGGCCGAGCAGTTGCCATACCAGGCAGTGATGCAACCAGTCAGGATGCTCTCAATGGTGCAGCTGTATAACATTTTGAGGATCTGAGGACCCATGCCAAATCTTTTCAGTCTCCTGAGGGGGAAGATGCTTTGTCGTGCCCTCTTCACGACTGATTGTACTTTGCTCCGTTCATCTTTGCCTTGATCCTGACTAGTCTCCCAGTCCCTGCCGCTGAAAAACATCCCCACAGCATGATGCTGCCACCACCATGCTTCACCATAGGGATGGTGCCAGGTTTCCTCCAGATGTGACGCTTGGTATTCAGGCCAAAGAGTTTAATCTTGGTTTCATCAGACCAGATAATCTTGTTTCTCATGTTCTGAGAGTCTTTAGGTGCCTTTTGGCACATCTCAAGGATGATCAATGGAAACAGGATGCACCTGAGCTCAATTTCAAGTCTCGTAGCAAAGGGTCTGAATACTTATGTAAATAAGGTATTTCAGTTTTTTGTTTGTAATATATTTGCAAAAATGTCTAAAAACCGGTTTTCGCTTTGTCATTATGGGGTATTCTGGGTAGATTGCTGAGGAAATGGTTTTATTTAATCCATATTAGAATAAGGCTGTAACGTAACAAAATGTGGGAGAGAAAAGGAGTCTGAATACTTTCCGAAGGCACTGTACCTTCCATTCTCAACGTCAACAAAACTCTCTATCCTCCAGGCTTGATTGGTCGCACCACCATTGTTTCCAAACTGAGTACATAGAGGAGAAGTCAGATTTCGGCACTATCATAGACTAAGGAAGTGGGCGGAGCGGTCAAGAGGTGGAAACTGGAGACAGTGGTGGGGGAACCCAAGAGGGAGGGGTTAAGCTAAAATGTATGTAAAATGACTATATAAATTGAGAGCTGGGAGGTGGAAAAGGAGATGCTTTGCAAACCACTTCGGCTTTGTCTATTGTAATAAAGTCTATCTTAATTCTACAAAAACTCTGGAAATACTTTGGTTCTTTGATCAGCATAAGGACGAATTTGCCACAACATAATCAGGTGTGTTGGCCGCGTCTACTAATTGGCCACACCAGATTTTAATAGGTACTTGTTTCCTTTAAAATGGGGTCTGTGTCACGGTTTCGGCCGAGGCGGCTCCTCCTCCTTGTTCGGGCAGGTTTCGCCGGTCGTCGTCTCCGGAGTACTAGCTGCCACCGCTCTATGTTTCTTGTTTGATTGGTTTTGTCTGTTAGTCACACCTGTTTTGTGTTATGTCTCATTTAGCACCCTATTTAGTTTCCTTGTTGTTAGTTTAGTGTTGTGTGTAATTGTTCGTGTCGTGTTGTTGCGCTACCCGTGTCGGTACGCTATTTTCATAGCTTTCCTCCTTGTGTTTAGGAGAGTATTTTCGCACCTGTGTGTGCGCTCGCTTATTTACGCCTGTGTGCGTCTTTTTGCCTTCGGGCTGTTTGGATTATTTTTGTGTGCTCTAGTAAAGTCTTGTTGGACTTATCCTCTGCTTCCTGCGCCTGATTCTACACCACACCAATCCACAGCAACGTGACAGAATTACACACCATACACCCGGCGCCCTCGGGATACGAGAGCGTTTCCGCCCTCATCTCCTGTCTCACCGGCAAGGCGTTGGAGTGGGCCAACGCCGAATGGAGGGGAATAGACGCCGCCACAGTCACCTATGCGGAGTTCTCCCGCCGCTTCCGTGCTGTCTTCGACCATCCACCAGAAGGGAAGGCGGCGGGGGAGCGTCTATTCCACCTCCGACAGGGGATGAGGAGCGCTCAAGAGTTTGCGCTGGAGTTCCGGACTCTAGCGGCTGATGCTGGGTGGAATGAGAGGGCCCTCATAGACCACTTCAGATGTAGCCTTCGGGAGGACGTCCGCAGGGAGTTAGCATGCAGGGACACTACACTAACATTTGACCAGCTGGTGGACATGGCCATTCGACTGGACACCCTGCTTGCGACCCGCGGACGTCCCAGGTGGGGGCCTCCCATTCCACCCTCCAGCGCCTCCGAGCAGAGTCCGATGGAGCTTGGAGGTGCTGGCGCTAGAGGGAGGAGAGGTAGGAGCCCGAGGGGGGCAGTCTCCTGCACCAAGTGTGGCCGCGGAGGGCACACCGCGGCTAGGTGCTGGGGAGGGTCCCCTGGTGAGGGATGGGCAGGTCGAACGAGTCAACCAGGATGTGGGTAGGTTTCTGAGGTCATATTGTCAGGGCCGGCCGGAGGAGTGGGCGAGATATGTGCCCTGGGCCGAGATGGCACAGAACTCTCTCCGCCACTCCTCCACGAGACTAACCCCTTTCCAGTGTGTGTTAGGGTACCAGCCGGTTCTGGCACCGTGGCATGAGAGCCAGATCGAGGCCCCCGCTGTGGATGAGTGGGTGCGGCGCTCGGAGGAGACGTGGAACGCTGCACACGTCCATCTGCAGCGTGCCATACGTCGACAGAAGACGAGCGCCGACCTACACCGCAGTGAGGGGCCAGTGTACGCACCTGGAGATCGAGTCTGGCTCTCAACCAGAAACCTGCCCCTCCGCCTGCCCTGCCGGAAGCTGGGTCGGCGGTTTGTGGGGCCTTTTAAAGTCCTGAGGAGATTGAATGAGGTGTGTTACAGGTTAGAACTACCTATTGATTACAAGAATATTAACCCCTCGTTCCATGTGTCTCTCCTCAGGCCGGTGGTAGCTGGTCCACTCCAGGACTTTGAGATTGAGGAGACTCCTCCGCCCCCGTTGGACATCGAGGGGCTCCGGCGCACACTGTTCGGACCATCCTGGATTCGAGACGCCGGATGGGGGTCTCCAATATCTCGTGGAGTGGGAGGGGTACGGTCCGGAGGAGCGGTGCTGGGTGCCGAGGAGGGACATTCTGGATCCGTCCCTGATGACCGAATTCCATCGTGGTCATCCTACGCGCCCTGCTCCGCGTCCTCCTGGTCGTCCCCGAGGCCGGAGGCGGCGCACGGCTGGAGCCGCGCGTCAAGGGGGGGGTACTGTCACGGTTTCGGCCGAGGCGGATCCTCCTCCTTGTTCGGGCAGGTTTCGCCGGTCGTCGTCTCCGGAGTACTAGCTGCCACCGCTCTATGTTTCTTGTTTGATTGGTTTTGTCTGTTAGTCACACCTGTTTTGTGTTATGTCTCATTTAGCACCCTATTTAGTTTCCTTGTTGTTAGTTTAGTGTTGTGTGTAATTGTTCGTGTCGTGTTGTTGCGCTACCCGTGTCGGTACGCTATTTTCATAGCTTTCCTCCTTGTGTTTAGGAGAGTATTTTCGCACCTGTGTGTGCGCTCGCTTATTTACGCCTGTGTGCGTCTTTTTGCCTTCGGGCTGTTTGGATTATTTTTGTGTGCTCTAGTAAAGTCTTGTTGGACTTATCCTCTGCTTCCTGCGCCTGATTCTACACCACACCAATCCACAGCAACGTGACAGTCTGTTTGAATAAACTAAAATGAACAGATCTGTATGAGTTTAAAAAAACATGGCATGCTAGCTCCATCCTGGTTTTTCAGTGGACTAATTCCAGAACAGAAGATCATGTATTCGAATCTCACTGACACTGTGCCACAATAAAAAAAGAAATGTGTTTCCATGATTGATGCTTAAGCAAATTAATTTCCATGTTTCCTATCTGTGATTGGAGTTCAACACAGTTAACCCAAACTAATCTAGCAGTGTTATTAAAAGTATTATTGAAACTTGTTCTCAGAACGTTATTTAATAACCTATAATTCCCATTCTCAGAACATTAATAAAAACCTCACAGGAAAACTTTCAGGGAAGTATAGTAAAACATTCTCAGAACCTCCCTGCAACCTAAAAAGTTATGTTCCCAGAACAGACAACATTTTATGGTTGTTTAGGGTGCATTTAGTCATTAGAAATTGATTTGACTTCCATGCCTTTTATTCACATCAGTGTTAGGAATGTCTATCACATTACCTACATTTCAGCACAACTGAACAGGACATTTGATTCAAGAAATATTTTTACTTGACTGTGTTGAGTTAATTTCCGTTAACTCTCTGAGTGAAAAATACGTGGGAGGGGCCTCATTATCATATGTCCCAGCACGCTTTGTTGCAGGTTGATTTTTTAGAAGAGTTTTAATATGGTCTCTCCTATCATTGCTACGCAGACGACACACAATGAATCTTCTCCTTGCCCCCTTCTGATAACCAGGTGGCGAATCGCATCTCTGCATGTCTGGCAGACATATCAGTGTGGATGACGGATCACCACCTCAAGCTGAACCTCGGTAAGATGGAGCTGCTCTTCCTCCCGGGGAAGGACTGCCCGTTCCATGATCTCGCCATCACGGTTGACATCCAGAACGCTGCAGCCTGTCTGCTGTTCAACCTTCCCAAGTTCTCTCACGTCACCCGCTCCTCCGCACACTCCACTGGCTTCCAGTTGAAGCCTGCATCTGCTACAAGACCATGGTGCTTGCCTATGGAGCTGTGAGGGGAACGGCACCTCCGTACATTCAGGCCCTGATCAGTCCCTACACCCAAACGAGGGCATTGCGTTCATCCACCTCTGGCCTGCTAGCCCCCCTACCTCTGCGGAAGCACAGTTCCCGCTCAGCCAGTCAAAACTGTTCGCTGCTCTGGCACCCCAATTGTGGAACAAGCTCCCTCACGACGCCAGGACAGCGGAGTCACTCACCACCTTCCGGAGACACTTGAAACCCCACCTCTTTAAGGAATACCTGGGATAGGATAAAAGTAATCCTTCTACCCTCTCCCTAGGTAGTCTTTCACCACAGCAATAATTAGCAGTAATTTTGAGTGCAGGTTGTGAGTGATCAAATTTGAATTGTTGGATATCCTCCCTCCGCCTGGATTCTGATAGGAATAACTAACCCCTTCACAAACCAGTGTTTTGTGACTCGCAGGTCTGATGTGTCCCATGAGACAGGATTTTCAGACAACAATTTAGAGGGTAACTAGACCATAACTAAAGGCCTTGTGACATGTGGTCATAAAGAGTTTGCTTTGAATTGAAACGTATTTCCTTGGACAGCCACTAGTTGAAGGCATCATGATTGGATGCCATTGAATGCAACAATTTTGTCTCTGTCACTAACAAACACACTCACGGGTGGGTATCTCTCACATTCACTCGAAAGGCATGCTGGGATATATGGAAATAAAGCTTTACAGCATACAGTCTTAAAACAACACACCCAGTATTTAGTGTTTAAAACCCTAACACTTAGTGCTGAATATAACTGTTAATGTGTTTAAAAAAAGTTTTACAGCGAATAAACTTGTTCTGGTATTTACAATCTAAACACTGTGACGCGTTTTCATTGAAATTCTAAATGCCTTGATGCGTTTAAAAAGTGTTACAGACAAGTTTTTAGTTGTTTGTTCAAATCCTAAACACTTTTTACGGTGTAGTCTTATAGCTGTGTGTTTTGACCTGTATTGCTGGTCCTGTCTTATAGCTGTGTGTTTTGACTTGTAATTCTGAATCTGTCTCATAGCTGACTGTGTTTGTGACATGCAGCCTAGTTCTACCTCTGTATGGATTTGAGATGTAGCTCTGGTCCTGTCTTATAGCTGTGTGTTTTGACATGTAGCTCTGGTCCTGTCTTATAGCTGTGTGTTGTGACCTGTAGTGCTGGTCCTGTCTTATAGCTGTGTGTTTTGACCTATAGCTCTGGTCCTGTCTTATAGTTGTGTGTTTTGATCTGTAGCTCTGGTCCTGACTAACAGCAGTGCATTTTGACATGTAGCTCTGGTCCTGTCTTATAGCTGTGTGTTTTGACCTGAAGCTCTGGTCCTGTCTTATAGCTGTGTGTTTTGACCTGTAGCTCTGGTCCTGACTAACAGCAGTGCTTTTTGACATGTAGCTCTGGTCCTGTCTTATAGCTTTGTGTTGTGACATGTAGCTCTGGTCCTGTCTTATAGCTTTGTGTTGTGACATGTAGCTCTGGTCCTGTCTTATAGCTTTGTGTTTTGACATGTAGCTCTGGTCCTGTCTCATAGCTGTGTGTCCGGAAGCCTCTGCAGTCACTGAAGTGAGAGGATTCGTGGGAGGACAAGTCACTATCCACTGCTCTCATGTACAATCGGAAAACAACGTCAAATACTTCTGCAAGAGGTCGTCCCTGGGGAAGGACATCCTGGTTAAAACGAAGGGGAGCGAAAGTTACACACAGAGAGGGAGGAAGGCTACACAGTATAGTATAGTATAGTATAGTATAGTATAGTATAGTATAGTATAGTATAGTATAGTATAGTATAGTTGCTTCTGATGAATGCTGAAACGTCAAGCTTATAATAGTTGTTTAAATAAAATAGTTTGTTTTTAATGATGAGCCTTTTGCCTTTCAATGATGATGTAAATTCTTTGGTTGCACCTCGACTCACGTTGGTTGAGCGCCCTCCACTTTTCCCCAGGTGCAGTATAGACGACAGAGGAGATGGAGACTTCACTGTGGTCATCACTGGGCTGGTGGAGAGAGACTCTGGAACGTACTGGTGTGGAGTGGGAGGGACTGTCCCAGGCTCGTTCCAGGAAGTACATCTTACTGTTAGCAAAGGTGAGTTGTCAACAGAAAATCATGTTTATATTATACAACCTTTAACTATACAGATTTCTCTATTTGAGACCTTTTGAAAGATATACCTGTTATTGTGTACATTAATGTATAGAATTAATGTATAGCATTTATAGAAATTGCTTTATTAGGGATAATGTATGTCTATCCATAACAAAATGACACTTATGTGGATCTTGTGATACACCCCCATCCCATCCTCCCATCTGCTCGCCTCCCCTACCCACTCCTCTCCTCTCTCCCTCCCTCCCTCCCTCCCTCCCTCCCTCCCTCCCTCCCTCCCTCCCTCCCTCCCTCCCTCCCTCCCTCCCTCCCTCCCTCCCTCCCTCCCTTAACCCCTAAACACCTAACACTAACCCTAACCCTAACCTTAACCCCTAACCCTAACCCTTAAACCTAAAATAGCATTTTAACAAATTCTGAAAATCAAAAATGTCCTGAATTTTCAGATTTTTTATTGTTTTCCTACTTTGTCAGGACATTCACACATTCAACAGTTAATTTCTGGCATTTCTCCCCCCTTATACCTCCCTGTATTCCAGGTACCTCAGTGGTGATCATTGTGTGTGTGAGTCTGGCTGTGCTGGTGGTTGTTGTCATCCTCCTCATATTCTACAGGTTCTGGCAGAGCAACAAGGCTCTAGGTGAGATACCATCAAACACACACACACACGCACACGCTTACTCACACACACACACACACAGACACACTCATACACACACAGAGTTATAATATACAGTCTATTTTGTGATTCACAGGGTGAATCTCTAACAGGCCTGATGCAGACACAGGAATCACTGAAGAGGTGCGAGAGAGAAGAGAGAGAGAGTGTGTGTGCGCACATGCATGTATGTGTGTGTGTGTGTGTGTGTTTGTGCGCACGCGTGTGTTTCTGTCTTCTCCTAATGGTAACAGTCATGATTCTCCTCACTGTCTCAAAGGTTGATGATGAGGAAGATGGTGAGGAAGAAGAAAATCTAACTTTCACCCACAATGCAGTGGACCCTCAGCCGTGTCTAACGCTGACCCAGAATGCATTGCTCATGACCCCGCCCTCTACCAATCAGCCTTTCAAGCACTCGACCCTAAACCAGAACCTCAACAATGTCACAGCTACTGACTCCGGATAGACTCTGTAGCACAGAAATCCTATTAAAATCTAACAAACATGTAATTACATTTGAATATGTAATACAATTCTAATATGTAATTCTATGCTCTGTATTCTGAAGAGAAGAGGTCGTCTGATCGTCTGGTTTTGATCCACAAGTGTTATCGTTACCAGAGCTGGGGTCCAATTGAATTTATAACAATAATCACAACTCAATTTATCATTGATGACCATCATTTACCATGTAGACTTTTCAATCCATGAATGGAATTTCACTTACATAACCGTAACCTCTGTCCCCAGGCTCAATAGAGAGCGAAAGAACCGTCTGGTTGTCGAGATTATAGGATATTTATTCATCAGTACTGATAATATTCTGTAGGGGGCGATGTGGTGGTCATTCTATTGGTTTACTGAGATCTCAGTTGCTTGTCTGTTATGTGATGACATCATTCATTAAGGGGGAGTTGGGTTGTAGAGGAGGGATGTTTCTTCTGTTCAGAAACTCATCTGTTGAGTTGATCATTTACAAAGACTGTATTTGGATCAATGAAATGTCATAGAAAAGTAATACAATATATTGATGTATACTTTAACTATATTGTCATCATCTCAACAATGTGGACTTCCTCTGCTGGAACAAATATAGTAACTTTAGAACAGAGAAGTTGACAGTTTTAACACTTAGTCACCACAGCTAGCTGAGTTGTCTTGTGGTTTAGAAGTCTAACCTTCGGCCGGTTTGAACCAGTTTCTCTCAGCAGGACATATAGACCTGCAGACACTGAGGTCACTACAGAGAAATTAGGATGTATCAGCTAATGTCCACCCACTCTACCACCACCATCACTATCTCAATCTCTCTGACATGCATTTTATACTGTTTATTTCACTTTTGTTTATTATCTATTTCACTTGGTTTGGCAATGGAAACATATGTTTCCCATGCTAATAAAGCCCTTTGAATTGAATTGAATTGAATTGAGAGAGAGAGAGAGAGAGAGAGAGAGAGAGAGAGAGAGAGAGAGAGAGAGAGAGAGAGAGAGAGAGAGAGAGAGAGAGAGAGAGAGAGAGAGACAGAGACAGAGACAGAGACAGAGACAGAGACAGAGACAGAGACAGAGACAGAGACAGAGACAGAGACAGAGACAGAGACAGAGAGGAGGGTGTTAGAGGAGGGAGGAGCTTCAACTAAGGAAGACAGATCATTTCAGAAACACCCTGCTGTCAAAAGAATAGCTGACAGAGAAGCTGTTGTGGACCTGTGCTAGCTGGTAGTATAGTCAAGTAACTTTAACAGTATAGAAACTGTGATAGTAAAGTAACTTGAACAGTATAGAAACTGATGAGTAACTGTCCAGAATGAAGATACTCCATGTAGTCTCCTGCTGTCTTCTCTCAGGTGAGCTCTGTCTGTCTGTATCAGTTTCTATACTACTGTCTGGATTATATAGTACAGAAGGAATAAAAAATGTAATTGTCTATAAGGTTTTACAGTTCTGAGTTTGTTTTTCACATGTACCTTATGATAATGCACTGAACTTAGAATGTTTGATATGTTGGTCTTTTACCTGGGTTTGTGCAGGGTTAAAGTAAGATTTGTGCAGCTTTAAAGTAAGATATGCAGGGTTAAAGTAAGATTTGTGCAGGGTTAAAGTAAGATTTGTGCAGGGTTAAAGTAAGATTTGTGCAGGGTTAAAGTAAGATAGGCAGGGTTAAAGGAAGATGTGCACGGGTAAAGTATGATTTGAAGAGTTAAAGTAAGATTTGTGCAGGGTTAAAGTAAGATTTATGCAGGGTTAAAGTACGATTAATGCAGGGCTAAAGTAAGATTTGTTGAAGGTTAAAGTAAGATGTATGCAGGGTTAAAGTAAGATAGGAAGGGTTAAAGTAAGATTTATGCAGGGTTAAAGGAAGATGTGCACGGGTAAAGTATTATTTGTAGAGGGTTAAAGTTTGATTTGTGCTGGGTTAAAGTAAGATTTATGCAGGGTTAAAGTACGATTAATGCAGGGCTAAAGTAAGATTTGTTGAAGGTTAAAGTAAGATGTATGCAGGGTTAAAGTAAGATAGGAAGGGTTAAAGTAAGATTTATGCAGGGTTAAAGGAAGATGTGCACGGGTAAAGTATTATTTGTAGAGGGTTAAAGTTTGATTTGTGCTGGGTTAAAGTACGATTTCTGCAGGGTTAAAGTAAGAGTTATGCGGGGTTAAAGTAAGATTTGAGCAGGTTTAAGTATATCTCACAGGTCATCAGTTGTGACTGTACTGTGTGTTTCTGTTTGACAGCTCTGTGTGTGGTGGAGTCAGCTGTCACTAATGTGAAGGAGGTGGTGGGAGGACAAGTCACTGTGGGCTGCTCTCACACGTGGGCAGGGACCAACAGCAAATATTTCTGCAAGGGGACATGTTCTGATGAAGACATTCTGGTTCAAACTAATGGGAGAAAGAATGTAATTCAAGGTAGATACAGTATAGATGACAGAGGAGATGGAGACTTCACTGTTACCATCAAGAACCTGATGAAGTCAGACTCTGGGACCTACTGGTGTGGAGTGGAGAGATTTATAAAGGACACATTCCAAGAGGTGCATCTCATAGTTATAGATGGTAAGTGAATACTCCATATAAATTGGTATCTAGTAATGAACTTCCTGAATTATTTCCTGACATAAAGTTGTTTCAGTATTGGTGTTTATATGTACTTTCTATTGACTCACAGCTCCTCCCACTCCTACACCATCACCTGTCACCTCCAGACCCCATGTCTCCACAACCCTCCCAAACCTCTCCACAATCCTCCCAAACCTCTCCACAACATCCTCTTACCTCTCCACGTTTCTGGCATCTGCAGATATCAGTGGTCCTCCTTTATCAACAGCAGGTATGATGAACCTCTCATCTTAGACATTAGAACTAATATGCTGTGATAAGAAATGCCTGTAATGCTGGAGAAAATCAATTGTCTGTTCATGCTTTGGACAAATGTCACTACTTTCTTTCTTTTTCTCTCTCTCTCTCTCTCTCTCTCTCTCTCTCTCTCTCTCTCTCTCTCTCTCTCTCTCTCTCTCTCTCTCTCTCTCTCTCTCTCTCTCTCTCTCTCTCTCTCTCGCTCTCTCTCTCGCTCTCTCTCTCAGCTCATTTATATCTGTCCCAGGGAAGATTTGAGGCCATGTAGATGTGAGTCTCTCAGAGGCCCACAGGATGCAACATTTGAGGTTTTGTGGAGAGCAGCTGCTGACACCATGGCCTCTGTTGCTATAGTTACTCTGATACCTATCTTACTCAGACTGTTCCTTTATCAGACCTTTATTATCTATTCTCTTATTGCTATTACTATTATAATTATTACCCATCTCTATTATCTATCTATCTATCCTCTCTGTCTGTCTGTCTGTCTGGCTGGCTGGCTGGCTGTGTTTCTGTCTGTCTGTCTGTCTGTCTGTCTGTCTGTCTGTCTGTCTGTCTGTCTGTCTGTCTGTCTGTCTGTGTCTGTCTGTCTGTCTGTCTGTCTGGCTGTCTGGCTGGCTGTCTGTCTGGCTGTCTGGCTGTCTGGCTGTCTGTGTTCTTGTCTATCTGTCTGTCTGCTTGTCTGTCTTTTGGTCTGTCTGTCTGCCTGTCTGTCACCTGACAGACTCTACCAACCAACTGACCGAGCAAACAACTGACCAATCTTCCAACCTACCTTACTTTACTTTATTGACTGACCTATCCACTAGTCTACCGACCAACCCACCAGATGACCCTGGTAACGATCCATCAGTATGATATCTATAGACTGTAAAGCCTAGGGTTGAGTTATTCTGGTCTATGATATATACAGTACTCTGTAAAGTCTCTCCTCCTGTCTGTGGTCAGGTCTGATGGTATCTATGATATATACAGTACTCTGTAAAGTCTCTCCTCCTGTCTGTGGTCAGGTCTGATGGTATCTATGATATATACAGTACTCTGTAAAGTCTCTCCTCCTGTCTGTGGTCAGGTCTGATGGTATCTATGATATATACAGTACTCTGTAAAGTCTCTCCTCCTGTCTGTGGTCAGGTCTGATGGTATCTATGATATATACAGTACTCTGAAAAGTCTCTCCTCCTGTCTGTGGTCAGGTCTGATGGTATCTATGATATATACAGTACTCTGTAAAGTCTCTCCTCCTGTCTGTGGTTAGGTCTGATGGTATCTATGATATATACAGTACTCTGAAAAGTCTCTCCTCCTGTCTGTGGTCAGGTCTGATGGTATCTATGATATATACAGTACTCTGTAAAGTCTCTCCTCCTGTCTGTGGTCAGGTCTGATGGTATCTATGATATATACAGTACTCTGTAAAGTCTCTCCTCCTGTCTGTGGTCAGGTCTGATGGTGTGGACCAGTATTGGTCTGGTAGTCAAGGTGACAGTGTTAGGACTGGTCCTGCTCCGGTTCTACAGACAGAGGAGAGGAACCAGGAGAACACCACCACCACCACCAGTCTCCTCCAACACACAACCTGCCCCTACTGGAGAGGTGAGAGATACAAGGGTGTGTGTGTGTGTGTGTGTGTGTGTGTGTGTGTGTGTGTGTGTGTGTGTGTGTGTGTGTGTGTGTGTGTGTGTGTGTGTGTGTGTGTGTGTTTGTCCATAACAACTTGTAATGCAGAGGTGATACATTTACATTTTAGTCATTTAGCAGACGCTCTTATCCAGAGCGACTTACAGGAGCAATTAGGGTTAAGTGCCTTGCTCAAGGGCACATTTACGTCATTTAGCAGACGCTCTTATCCAGAGAGACTTACAAATTGGTGCATTCACCCTATAGCCAGTGGGATAACCACTTTATAATATTTTATTTTATTTATTTATTTATTTTTTTTGGGTGGGGGGGTAGAAGGATTACTTTATCCTATCCCAGGTATTCCTTAAAGAGGTGGGGTTTCAAATGTCTCCGGAAGGTGGTGAGTGACTCCGCTGTCCTGGCGTCGTGAGGGAGCTTGTTCCACCATTGGGGTGCCAGAGCAGCGAACAGTTTTGACTGGGCTGAGCGGGAGCTATGCTTCCGGAGAGGAAGGGGAGCCAGCAGGCCAGAGGTGGATGAACGCAATGCCCTCGTTTGGGTGTAGGGACTGATCAGAGCCTGAAGGTACGGAGGTGCCGTTCCCCTCACTGCTCCATAGGCAAGCACCATGGTCTTGTAACGGATGCGAGCTTCAACTGGAAGCCAGTGGAGTGTGCGGAGGAGGGGGGTGACGTGAGAGAACTTGGGAAGGTTGAACACCAGACGGGCTGCGGCATTCTGGATGAGTTGTAGGGGTTTAATGGCACAGGCAGGGAGCCCAGCCAACAGCGAGTTGCAGTAATCCAGACGGGAGATGACAAGTGCCTGGATTAGGACCTGTGCCGCTTCCTGTGTAAGGCAGGGTCGTACTCTCCGAATGTTGTAGAGCATGAACCTGCAGGATCGGGTCACCGCCTTGATGTTAGCGGAGAACGACAGGGTGTTGTCCAGGGTCACGCCAAGGCTCTTCGCACTCTGGGAGGAGGACACAACGGAGTTGTCAACCGTGATGGCGAGATCATGGAACGGGCAGTCCTTCCCCGGGAGGAAGAGCAGCTCCGTCTTGCCAGGGTTCAGCTTGAGGTGGTGATCCGTCATCCATACTGATATGTCTGCCAGACATGCAGAGATGCGATTCGCCACCTGGTTATCAGAAGGGGGAAAGGAGAAGATTAGTTGTGTATCATCAGCGTAGCAAAGATAGGAGAGGCCATGTGAGGATATGACAGAGCCAAGTGACTTGGTGTATAGGGAGAATAGGAGAGGGCCTAGAACTGAGCCCTGGGGGACACCAGTGGTGAGAGCACGTGGTGCGGAGACAGCTTCTCGCCACACCACTTGGTAGGAGCGACCGGTCAGGTAGGACGCAATCCAGGAGTGAGCCGCGCCGGAGATGCCCAGCTCGGAGAGGGTGGAGAGGAGGATCTGATGGTTCACAGTATCAAAGGCAGCAGACAGCTCTAGAAGGACAAGAGCAGAGGAGAGAGAGTTAGCTTTAGCAGTGCGGAGAGCCTCCGTGACACAGAGAAGAGCAGTCTCAGTTGAATGACCAGTCCTGAAACCTGACTGGTTTGGATCAAGAAGGTCATTCTGAGAGAGATAGCAAGAGAGTTGGCTAAAGACGGCACGCTCAATAGTTTTGGAAAGAAAAGAAAGAAGGGATACTGGTCTGTAGTTGTTGACATCAGTGGGATCGAGTGTTGGTTTTTTGAGAAGGGGTGCAACTCTCGCTCTCTTGAAGACGGAAGGGACATAGCCAGCGGTCAAGGATGAGTTGATCAGCGAGGTGAGGTAGGGGAGAAGGTCACCGGAGATGGTCTGGAGAAGAGAGGAGGGGATGGGGTCAAGCGGGCAGGTTGTTGGGCGGCCTGCAGTCACAAGTCGCAGGATTTTATCTGGAGAGAGAGGGGAGAAAGAAGTCAAAGCATAGGGTAGGGCAGTGTGAGTAGGACCAGCAGTGTCATTAGACTTAACAAACAAGGATCGGATGTCGTCAACCTTCTTTTCAAAGTGGTTGACGAAGTCATCCACAGAGAGGGGGTGGGGGGGGATTCAGCAGGGAGGAGAATGTGGCAAAGAGCTTCCTAGGGTTAGAGGCAGATGCTTGAAATTTAGAGTGGTAGAAAGTGGCCTTAGCAGCAGAAACAGATGAAGAAAATGTAGAGAGGAGGGAGTGAAAAGATGCCAGGTCGGCAGGGAGTTTAGTTTTCTTCCATTTCCGCTCCGCTGCCCGGAGCTCTGTTCTGTGAGCTCGCAATGAGTCATCAAGCCACGAAGCTGGAGGGGAGGACCGAGCCGGCCGGGAGGATAGGGGACACAGAGAGTCAAAGGATGCAGAAAGGGAGGAGAGGAGGGTTGAGGAGGCAGAATCAGGAGATTGGAGGGAGAAGGATTGAGCAGAGGGAAGAGATGATAGGATGGAAGAGGAGAGAGTAGTGGGAGAGAGAGCGAAGGTTGCGGGCGGCGCATTACCATCTGTGTAGGGGCAGAGTGAGTAGTGTTGGAGGAGAGCGAGAGAGAAAAGGACACAAAGTAGTGGTCGGAGACATGGAGGGGAGTTGCAGTGAGATTAGTAGAAGAGCAGCATCTAGTAAAGATGAGGTCAAGCGTATTGCCTGCCTTGTGAGTAGGGGGGGACGGTGAGAGGGTGAGGTCAAAAGAGGAGAGGAGTGGATAGAAGGAGGCAGAGAGAAATGAGTCAAATGTAGACGTAGGGAGGTTGAAATCCCCCAGAACTGTGAGGGGTGAGCCATCCTCAGGAAAGGAGCTCATCAAGGCGTCAAGCTCATTGATGAACTCTCCAAGGGAACCTGGAGGGCGATAGATGACAAGGATATTAAGCTTAAATGGGCTAGTGACTGTGACAGCATGGAATTCAAATGAGGAGATAGACAGATGGGTTAGGGGAAAAATTGAGAATGTCCACTTGGGAGAGATGAGGATTCCTGTGCCACCACCCCTCTGACCAGATGCTCTCGGGGTATGCGAGAACACATGGTCAGACGAGGAGAGAGCAGTAGGAGTAGCAGTGTTTTCAGTGGTAATCCATGTTTCCGTCAGCGCCAGGAAGTCGAGGGAATGGAGGTTAGCATAGGCTGGGATGAAGTCAGCTTTGTTGGCAGCAGAACGGCAGTTCCAGAGGCTGCCTGAGACCTGCCTGTGACCTGCCTGTGATAGACAGGGAGGTTGACTGTGTGTGATGGTAAACTAAACATCTTAGGGTTGACTGTGTGAGTCTATAGCGTCCTCTAGTGGGATTGTGGTGTAACCTGCTAACATTCCATGAAGAAAAACAGTGGCAAGCAACACTTGTTGATGGTTCAGGGCCCTCCACTTCTTTTCATATCTGAACATGTATTTATTGTCATTGGTTCTCTATGCAGGTTGACTGTGTGTCTGAGGGGATCAGAGAGGCAGACAGACAGACAGACACACTCCCTGTGGTCATCTCTTCAGTCACCTCTACTGTCAACTCACCTACCAACTCTATAACCTACCCTGCTGGCCAAGCCTCTACAACCTACCCTGCTGGTCCAGCCTCTAAAACCTACACTGCTGGCCAAGCCTCTACAACCTACCCTGCTAGCCAAGCCCCTACAACCTACCCTGCTTGCCGTGCCACTGGTGTCCCACACTGTGACATCTATGCTAACGCTAGCTGCCACAAAGATGATATAAATCCAGGCTATTCTACTGCAGATCACCCAGCTTCTTTCATCTACTCTAATGTGGATCTACCCACAGATTCTAGAGTCTCTTCAAGCCCTCCAACAGCCAGTGGAACCCAGGATGATTCCATCTATTCTACAGCCCAGCTACCCAAAGATACTGTAGAATCTACAAGAAACCCTGCTGTACACCTCTCTAAAGACACTCCAGAAGACGCCATCTACTCTACAGCCCAGCTACCCAAAATAATGTAGGACTATATAATCTATACAAGGGATGTGTCTCAAATAACACTCTATTACCTATCCCCCATATGGCCCTGGTCAAAGGCAGTGTTCTATAGAGAACAAGGTGCCATTTGGGATGAAGGGAAGCTCCCTGTAGAGAGATGAAGGGTTGTCACCACAGAGCCGCCATCTTGGAATGACATGAAAAAAACCAATCCCTTTCATTTTTCAAATCGTCCTTGACATATTGTACTAAAACAGCTAATGTGGTTTTACTGTATATAATGTATGTAAAATATGAACATCTGGGTTTAAAATCAATTTTATCTCCAGATTTTGTGAAAGTCAACCAACATTATCGTAAATATTTGTGTAAATATGAACTATGTATTTAGTCATATCATTTTGGCTTCATTTTGGCTGTTATAATAATGAAGACAGTAATACCATAATAGTCAGTTGTACCTTTGAGATTTACATATCTATTATATATATGTACATAGACTGTGCATTTTAACTTTTAAAGTATTTCAATAAAACTCATCAAAATGTTTAAAACAGTGTGAATATGGAGTATTAGTGTGTGTGTGTTACTAATGTGTTACTGTGTGTTCTCCAGGTGTACTGGTGTATATGGGGACAGGTCTGGGGATGGTGGTGTGTGTGTTGGTCCTCATTCTCATCATATTCATCAGACAAAGGACCAGAACAAAGATAACTACTGGTGAGACACACACATGTTGTTTTACTATCCTTGTGGGGACCAAACAACTGATTCCCATTCAAAATCCTATTTTCCCTAACCTTTAACCCTAACCCTAATCTAACCCTTAACCTAATTCTAAAACTAACCTAACCCTAACCTTCACCTTAAATTTCCCCCAAACCCCTAACCCTAACCCTAACGCCTAACCCTATACCTAACACCTAATCCTAATTGTAACACTAACCCTAATTCTAACCCTAACCCTAAACTTAACCCTAAGCCTGAAATAGCCTTTTTCATTTTGGGGATGAATGTCTCCACTTGTCCATATTTTCCTTGTTTTACTATCGTTGTGAGGGCTTCTGGTCCCCACAAGGATAGCAAAACCAAACACACACACAAACACACAGACACACAGACACACACACACACTTAACCACTCGCAGGTAGCTTAGTGGTTAAGAGCGTTGTGCCAGTAACCGAAAGGTCGCTGGTTCTAATCCCCGAGCCGACTAGGTGAAAAATTTGTCGATGTGCCCTTGAGCAAGGCACTTAACCCTAATTGCTCCTGTAAGTCGCTCTGGATAAGAGCGTCTGCTAAATGACTAAAAATGTAAAATATTACATGTCCTCTTTACAATCCTCAGAATCTGTTAACTCCAGAAGGACTGCCTTCCACCCCATCTACTCCATCAGAACCTAGATACAGCCCGTGACATAACCACAACAACCACCACAACAACCAATCATTGTCCAGATGACATATATTCCAACTACAGAGGTTGCGGGCACTGTGAGCTATGTTACTATCAACTTCCCCAGAGATCCAGCCTGTCTCGACTATGTTGCTGTCAACTTCCCCAGAGATCCAGCCTGTCTCCACTATGCTACTGTCAACTTCCCCAGAGATCCAGCCTGTCTCCACTATGCTACTGTCAACTTCCCCAGAGATCCAGCCTGTCTCCACTATGCTACTGTCAACTTCCCCAGAGATCCAGCCTGTCTCCACTATGCTACTGTCAACTTCCCCAGAGATCCAGCCTGTCTCCACTATGCTACTGTCAACTTCCCCAGAGATCCAGCCTGTCTCCACTATGCTACTGTCTCCTTCAGTACAGACTCTGATCCTAGTAACCACCCAGACACTCACCCTACAGATGTAGACACCTCATAGATGTACTGCACCATTAAACACTCTGTTACATAGTCTAATACTGTCACTGATCTGTATGGCAAAGCATGAATTCATGTTTTCATTTATTAATGTTTTCACTCATTTGTGTTTTTAATTAATTTGTTTATTTGATCGTTCATTTGTTAATTAGTTTATATATTAATCAATCATTCATTTATGTGTTTGTTCTTTAATTCATTAATTCATATTTGTATTCATATTTTTTACATCGTTAATTTGTTAATTTGTTCGTATATTCATTTATTGATTTATTTGTTTGTTCGTTAGTTCAATCATCTGTTTGTCATAGTTCATTCTTTTGTTTGTTTGTCGGTCGTTCCGTCTGTACGTCCGTTCATTCATTCAATCATTTTTCTACTGTGAATGTAACACTGGCTTGAACAAAAAGAGACAGTTTATCACTTTTAGAAAGCTTTGATTATTCAGTGTTTTTTACTCCACTTGACTGGGAAATGAGCCTATGTGTATTTATCAATAAAGCACCAATATATTTCTATGTGTTTGATACATTCCATTCTAGACATTACTATAAGTCGTCCTCCCCTCACCAGCCTCCACTGGTGCTGTCAGTAAACTCAGTACCTGTCTCATCAGCATGTACCACTGTCACTAGACACACAGAGCTGAGATGGAGGGAGAGATGGAGGGAGAGATGGAGGGAGATCGCCCTCCAGTGGCAGAATAACTCTGTTTCTCTCCTCTGCAGACAGCCTCCAGTCTGCATGAGAGTGTATGAATGTGTTTCTGTGCTGTGATCCATAGAGGCCTCTCTCTCCCTCTTTTTGTCTCACTGATCTCTTTCTCACACTCCCTTTCTCTCTCTCTCACCCTCAATCTTTATTTATTTCTCTCTCTCTCTCTCTCTCTCTCTCTCTCTGTACTGTGTGATGTAGGAACAGAGATATGATTGGTTAAGGAGGAAGAGGGAGGGGCTGTCAGAAATAACATGTGGTAGGAGGGTTAGAGAGAGAGAGAGAGAGAGAGAGAGAGAGAGAGAGAGAGAGAGAGAGATGCAGAAATAGGGAAGTACATAGTTGTACGAGTGCAAGGAGCAGGGGCGGTGTGTTCATTAGGGCGATATGGGCGACGCACTGCCAAACGGGAAAAGGAAGGGATTTTTTTTCTAATCAATTATATCACGGCAACAGTAGTTATCAGTGTTCTAATCTAGACGTCTGATCTGCCACTAAATGTCCAATCAGGCTAAAGTCGTGCTTCAAATGTCCCCGCCCGTTTTGGGGCGATTTCAGTCAGGTTGAAAATCGCCCAGAAGTCTCTCATAGCCTCTAATGTAAAATCAATTTTTTTCAAATATCAGAGCTTTCAATACAATCTCTATGGGTTTCTGAGGGCTTGCACTTACGCGCTTTCGTCATACGTAACATAACCATGAACGTAACTAAGAAAAGAGCGGGTAGCCTCATCAATCAATTCACTACTACTGTCAAAATGGCTAGCCTTCAGTGCAACTCGATTGTCTCTTTGAAAGAAGTTCCTTTTTGTCGGCGAACAAATCAAGATAAATTGGCAACGAAACAATTAGGACCTCCCAGACCAATTTTAATAATTCAACAGGTTTCTACTAAGCAGAGTCGTGAACACTGTCTACGAGAATCGAGACGACCTCATAGAATGTTTTGAAGCCATTCGGACGGGTTCATTGGGTTCATTTGACCAGCCCACCGTGAGAGAGGCATCTGGCTACGTGAGGATGCTACATGATGAAGATTTTATTTTTTTCCTGCGGCTTTTTCACAAAATCATGCCCCCACGTCGACATTCTGTACCAGAAGCTACAGAAGAAGGACATTGATGCTGTCTTTATCAAACGTGCCTCGACAGCTTCACAAGCAGTGTGCAGGCCATAAGGTAAGATTAAACAATATCATTCGATCTTTCTCAAAGCAGAGCTTTATTTGAAAATGTATGCATGAAAGGAGACTGCATTTGTGTTTGAAATTACATTATTCTCATTATATATGGCCAGTGGTGTAATCTATCTTATTTTATATACTATGTGTACTGTACAGTGGTGCTCATAAGTGTATGAACACATTCTAAAGTTGACTAAAAAGAGGAATAAAAAAATAAAAAAATCATCTTTTGGAAATTGATCTTAATGACTTAATTAAAAAAGTTGGAAAATCCAACCTTTAAGGACACCAATTTTCTTTTTCTTTTTTATTCCTCTTTTTAGTCAACTTTAGCATGGGATCATAAGCTTATGAGCACCACTGTATACTGTGCTGAACATCCAGGCTATGTGAGACACAAAGGCTAACTTAAACACTAAAGACTTTATGCATCCCTGCCCATTTTAAGTGGAACTGAAGTATTTGTACTATACATGGATACATTGCATATACCTGTGCATCACATAGACAACAATACTGTACAAAGCCAACAAACACATTGGTCTGTTTGCCTTCAGGGACTCCTCTCAACAGCAGCTGCAAGAAGCAACAGGAGCCAAAAGACCCAGAACAGCTTTGAGAGAAGAGGAGAAGCAGAGGCTCTGAAGAGGTCTGCAACACCATCCTGGATCACACCAAAGAAAGGTTCTCTTTCTCTGGCCACCTTGTGAGTGCTACCTTACTGCAAGCAGACATGTTTGAAAGGTACTGCCATTCATTTCCTGATGAGGCTCTGAATGCCACTGTGAATGCATACCCCATGATGAGCAAGGCAAAGCTCAAGACAGAACTATCTCTGATCTATGAGAATCCTGAATTCAAGGGATGCTGTGGTGCACTGGCACTGTACCAGGTTCTCATGAGCTACAACCTCCAGGAGACGTTCTCTGAGACTGTGACTCTGTTGAACATCCTCATAACTACTCCCATGACAACAGCTGAAGCTGAGAGATGTTTCTCAACTTTGACACGAGTTAAGACATTCCTGCGAAATTCAATGGGCCAGGAACGTCTGAATGCACTGGCCATGCTTTCCATGGAGAGGGAACTAGTCCTCAGCATGCCTGATTTCAATGAGAAAGTCATTGAACGCTTTGCTGTATTGAAACAGAGAAGAGAACAGTTTCAGTACAAGTAATGTAGCCTCTCTCTCTCTTTGTCCCTCCCTGTCTGTCTCTTTAACACACACACGCCCAAATCAGTTCACAGTTGATGTTGTTTAAAATAGTTATTTTTCATTTAAAAAAAATAAAATAAAAAAAATCTGTTCATGTTCATTTTTACAAATCTATACAATTGGCCAGAATATGGTTGTTCATATTTACAAATCTATACAATTGGCCAGAATATGGTTGTTCATTTTTACAAAGCCATACAGATAGCTGTGTTTACCTTTTCTAGAAATTACTTTCAAATTCTGTTTTCAGGCAAAATGTCTATCACTGTTCATTTTCACAAATCTATACAAGAGGGCAGAATATGGAAGTCTATAAAAATGTCTTATTACCAATAACTTGCATCAATGTTTTCAGTAGCCTCTATCAAAAGCTCCTGCTTGCTTGTTGTGAATTATGCTCAGGTGCACATATTTCCAATTCAACCATGAGGCAAAAAATGTGGTAAAAGCTCTTGTTGATCCTGCAATCTGAACAAATACCAAGATGCTGTATTTTCAGCTGATATTTCATTTGTTTATGGAAATGCATATTGTTTATGCAGTGTTGAGGAATGTGAAAGAACACCCTTGATTATTTTTACTGTGATAACTTATTTTGATTTTGTAAGCCAACACTTTTGAGATCAGTCAATAAATGCTTCTGGTATTGACTTATATGCTGCCCCTGTCTTCATGTTGTTGCTGGACATATCTTTTTAAAAATGTGTGTAGGTCACCTAAATCATCAGAAAAATTGCCCCCCCTGAGAATTTTTTCAGGAGCCGCCACTGGCAAGGAGTGAGTGAGAGAGAGGGAGGGGCAGAGAGAGAGAGAGAGAGAGAGAGAGTGAGTACATCAAGTACATTAAGTTTTGTATTCAGGTTACTTTAAGTGGAGAGAGAACAGAGAGAGTTGTGCACTTGGACACACAGCATTATATCAGGACCTATAGACACCTGGACCAACCTGGAGAGAACACAACATTATATCAGGACCTATAGACACCTGGACCAACCTGGAGAGAACACAACATTATATCAGGACCTATAGACACCTGGACCAACCTGGAGAGAACACAACAAGATGAGGATCCTGCTGATAGTCATCCTCCTCTCCTTCATGACAGGTAATAAGCTTGTTATAAGTATCTATAACAATGTAATAACATCCAGTCAGTCTTCTTATAAAGGCTGCTACTACAGATAAGTATGGGATATGTGTGTTTGTTTCTGTGTGTGTATGTGTGTGTGTGTCTGTGTGTGTGTGTGTGTGTGTATTTGTGTGTGTGTGTGTGTATTTGTGTGTGTGTGTGTGTGTTTCTGTGTGTGTGTGTGTGTGTGTGTGTGTGTGTGTGTGTGTGTGTGTATTTGTGTGTGTGTGTGTGTGTGTGTGTATGTGAATATGAGGAATATAAAATATATTTTCTCTTGTCTGATTGACAGGTTGTTTGAGCTCCTTCAAAGTGACAGGATACTCTGGAGGAACTGTCATCATCTACTGTGCATATTCACATCAGCAGGACGAAAATCAAAAATATTTCAGTGATGGCAACGGCAAGGATATAATCAGAACTGGATTGAAGAACACCTGGCAGCACAGTGGTAAATTCTCTCTGTATGACAACACTGAAGGAAACTACTTAAAGGTGATCATCAGACAACTGACTAAACAAGATGAAGGGAACTACTGGTGTGGAGTGGACAAACCTAATGCACCTGACAGTTACACTGATGTAGAGCTGAATGTGAAGAATGGTGAGAGACTTTTACTTTAACTTTAGAAAATGAATTTAGCTAGATATGTTGTTGCATGATCAGTACCACTAGTCAAGGAAGTCAGTCTATAGTATTAGACTAAGGTTGTGATGTGTGTTCCTATTGACAGATGACTGCTGTGAGAAGTCAGTCACAGAGACGGTCTATCTGGGAGGAGAAGCTACCATCAGCTGCAACTATCCAGAGGGCCGCGAGTACAGCACCAAGCATTTCTGCAAAGAAAGCAAAGACTTCAAGACTTGTGTTTATATGATCGCTGCTTACCAGAGAACTGCTAAAGCTGGGCGTTTCTCTGTATCTGACAACAGCAGAGTGAAATCCTACTCAGTGACCATCAGTGACCTGACTGAAGATGATACTGGGACCTACTGGTGTGGAGTAGAAACCAGCAGGACAGAAGACCGTTACATTGCACTGATCACACAGGTGAAGCTACATGTTATAAGTGAGTATAAACAAGACTTCTATTTCTTTAGCATGTGTACCCAAAACACACACCTTAAAGTCTTGTAAGAAAGTAGTTTAATTGAAATCATAATTGCATTCATTGTTTTATGTCATTCACATGTTTGATGTATTTGATAACGTTCCATCTATTCCATTCCAGCCGTTGTGGTTAGCCCGTCCTCCTATATCTCTGTCCACCAGCCTCCTCTGCTTCCCATGCTGTACACCTGCAGTAACTATGTACTGTATGACCACGTAAATAATATATAGCATTCTATTTTATCAGATAAAACTACAACATGTTATGTCTGACAATTAAAATACTGTCATTTAAAATTAGCAATCACATCTAGAACCTTCTGAAATATGCTGTTATTAATTGGCAACAACCAGTTTAGTGAAATGTAGCATTGAACTAAACATCTTATCATTAGAAGTTGTTCAGTGGTTGACAGCAGTTAGTGTGTTAGTGGAGGCTGGGTGAGTCTGTGTGTTTGTAGTGGTGTGAAAAGCCACTGGACCAGAACACTGTAACTTCTTCTGTAATGTCTGTGTGTTTCTATATCGGTCTGAGTATCACTAAGCAGTCATGTGTTCAAGATATAAAACCCCAAGTTTCAGTATGGATGTCATCATGAAACCTGCAGTTGTCATGACCTATATTTGAGAGCGAGAGAGAGAGAGAGAGAGAGAGAGAGAGAGAGAGAGAGAGAGAGAGAGAGAGAGAGAGAGAGAGAGAGATAAGGAGTGATGAAAAAGAAGAGAGTGATGAGAGACAGAGAAAAGATAGAAAGAGAGAAATGTGGTGAGCTAAAGGAGAACTAAACACCTCAACAGAAACAAGAGAAACTCTCTCTCTCCCTCCATATCTCTCTCTGTGCCTGTAACTCTCTCTCTCCCTCCATCTCTCTCTGTGCCTGTAACTCTCTCTCTACCTCCATATCGCTCTCTGTGCCTGTAACTCTCTCTCTACCTCCATATCTCTCTCTGTGCCTGTAACTCTCTCTTTCCCTCCATCTCTCTCTCTGTGCCTGTAACTCTCTCTCTCCCTCCATCTCTCTCTGTGCCTGTAACTCTCTCTCTACCTCCATATCTCTCTCTGTGCCTGTAACTCTCTCTCTACCTCCATATCTCTCTCTGTGCCTGTAACTCTCTCTCTCCCTCCATCTCTCTCTCTCTCTCCATGTGACTATTCGCCTCCATCTCTCCCTCCATCTCTCCATCTCTTCCTCCCCTCACCTAGCAAAAAAATAATCCCACCTGTGTCAATCGTTTTCAGTGGCTCCACCCACCACAACAACAACAACAACAACAACTACAGCACTTCCAGCCTCAGCCACAACCACCTTCATCTCACCGTCACCATCACCATCATCACCATCACCACCATCCACATCATCACTAAACAGATCTGGTAAATTACATTTTACAAATTAAAATGTCTGAGTCTCACTTTGGTAGACATGTCTGTATGTAGTGTTATGATATGAGGGTAGGTTAGTGGTAGACATGTCTGTATGTAGTGTTATGATATGAGGGTAGGTTAGTGGTAGACATGTCTGTATGTAGTGTTATGATATGAGGGTAGGTTAGTGGTAGACATGTCTGTATGTAGTGTTATGATATGAGGGTAGGTTAGTGGTAGACATGTCTGTATGTAGTGTTATGATATGAGGGTAGGTTAGTGGTAGACATGTCTGTATGTAGTGTTATGATATGAGGGTAGGTTAGTGGTAGACATGTCTGTATGTAGTGTTATGATATGAGGGTAGGTTAGTGGTAGACATGTCTGTATGTAGTGTTATGATATGAGGGTAGGTTAGTGGTAGACATGTCTGTATGTAGTGTTATGATATGAGGGTAGGTTAGTGGTAGACATTTATATAGTATAGTGTAACAGTAGGTTTGTCTAATCGGTTCTGTAACAGCGTGTGTGTGTGTGTGTGTGTGTGTGTGTGTGTGTGTGTGTATGTGTGTGTGTGTGTGTGTACCTCAGTGGTCATCATGGTGTCTGTTAGTCTGGTAGTGTTGCTGCTGGTGATCAGCCTGATCATAGTCTACAGATGGAAATACAACAAGGCCACAGGTGAGAAAGACACAAGGTTAAAAAAAGCAGAGGATAAATAGTGCCTCCCCCTGTCTCTCTCTCTCTCTCTCTCTCTCTCTCTCTCTCTCTCTCTCTCTCTCTCTCTCTCTCTCTCTCTCTCTCTCTGAGTAATGTGTGTTGTGTTCCACAGGATCTGTCTCTTCAACACTCAGAGTGAGCCCAGACAAAGGGAACAACGAAGGGGTCAGTGTATTTTGTTTGTTAGTTTTTGTGACTGAGTGATGTCATTGAGTCATGTGACTGAGTGATGTCATTGAGTGACGTGATTGAGTGATGTCATTGAGTGATGTCATTGAGTGTGTTTGTGATGTCATAATATTCTCTCCTCTTCCTCCTCCCTTTTTCTCTCCTACCTCCTCTTCAGGGTTGTCATGGTGATGGTGACTATGAGGAGATAAAGGAGCGCCCCCTACAGTCAGACTCAGACGCTGCGCCCACCACCATCTACACCACCGCCAACTTACCCACAAGCCACTCTGACTCTCCCCACTACGCCAGCATCAACTTCCACCAGAACCCCAGCTGCCCCAACGAAGCCAGAGTCACCATCACTAAAGAGGGTAGCTGCCGCAATGAGGCCACCGTTGCCATCGATAAAGAGGGCACTTCATCATGTAACTCTGCTACTGTGAACTTTGGTCAAAGCCCCACCTACTCTACTGTCAATCATCCACACAGCTCCTCTGAGACTCCTCCCATCTACTCCACAGTCAGCAAACCCAGACACACCTGAGTCACTGGCAACCAATCACAAGGGCCATGCACACACTGGCGACCAATCACAAGGGTCATACACCCACTGTCTACCAATCAAAAGGGACATATGTTAACTATATGCACTGACCTCTCTTTTTAGCTAATCTTTTTTATTTTTTTGCTCATGCTCTCTCTCTCTCTCTCTCTCTCTCTCTCTCTCTCTCTCTCTCTCTCTCTCTCTCTCTCTCTCTCTCTCTCTCTCTCTCTCTCTCTCTCTCTCTCTCTCTCTCTCTCTCTCTCTCTCTCTCTCTCTCTCTCTCTCTCTCTCTCTCTCTCTCTCTCTCTCTCTCTCTCTCTCTCTCTCTCTCTCACTATAAAGGACACATACCAAGAGGTGCATCTCACAGTTATAGATGGTAAGTGAACACTACATGTAAATTGATATCTAGTAATGAACTTCCTGACTTATATCCCCTGACATAAAGTTGTTTCAGTATTGGTGTTTATATGTACTTTCTACTGACTCACAGCTCCTCCTACTCCTACACCGTCACCTGTCACCTCCAGACCCCATGTCTCCACAATCCTCCCAAACCTCTCTGCAGCATCCCCAAACACCTCCACAATCCTCCCTAACCTCTCTACAACGTTTCTGACATCTGGAGATATCACTGGTCACTTTTCATCAGGAACAGGTATGATGAATCTCTAATTTCAGACATTACAACTCTCTCTCTCTCTCTCTCTCTCTCTCTCTCTCTCTCTCTCTCTCTCTCTCTCTCTCTCTCTCTCTCTCTCTCTCTCTCTCTCTCTCTCTCACACACCCAGACAGTAGCAGGTCTTGTTTCCTACTTCTTCAAATGTTGTTGTTGACAGGGAGAGGATATGAGGTCACAGTCTTATAGCCTTTTTCTTACTGACACAGTCACTTAGCTACTTCCTGTTCTCTCAGTGACAGTGAGTGAGCATGTCTTGAAAGTATGAGACGCCTGGTTCTTGCCCGTGTAGGCGGAGGTATCACTTGATTTGCAATTTAGGAGGCCGGCGGCGAATTCCAAATGCCCTGCTCAAAACCGACAGCGAGGCTCACTAAAGGCTCAAAAATATTTAAAAAGCCATTACCATCAGAGACACATGGAGCTGTCTGAGAAACAATTATTCATTTTTTGATCTGTCTGATAATTCTTCCTCATTTGCCGTGTTTTAGTGACGACATTCACCGTCAGTACTCGATAACAACGGCAAACAGCGCACCCACCCAATAGATTATTATTATTATTATTGTTGTTGTTGTTGTTACTATAATGATGATTATTATAATTATTATTATTACCATTGTTATTAATATTACTATAATGATGATGATGATGATGATGATTCTGATTCTGATTATTATTATTATTACCCTGTTCTATTATAATGTGAAGTGTAAAATAAATCTGTTATCTTTTTATTGTGGGGGTTTTATGATGTGATATTTTCTGAATTGTATATAGTATTGTACATTCTTAACTAAATAAAAAACATCTGACTTCTCTAGACCCTTCCTCCTGACAGCAAAGATAATTTATTATGGGCTGCACGTAGCCCAGCAGTTAGGAGCGTTGGACCAGGAACTGCAAGGTAGCTGGTTTGAATCCCTGAACCGACGAGGTGAAATAAGGCATTAAACCTAATTGCTCCTGGCTAAATTACATACATGTATTATAATGACAAGATATTGGACTGTCTACTCTAACAATGGGCACAAAAACACTTGTGTGACAAGGTCTGAAGAGTGTATGTACATAGAGACACTTCTAGTGTAGGGGTGATAGACAGGGAGGTTGTGTGACAAAGTCTGAAGAGTGTATGTACATAGAGACACTTCTAGTGTAGGGGTGATAGACAGGGAGGTTGTGTGACAAGGTCTGAAGAGTGTATGTACATAGAGACACTTCTAGTGTAGGGGTGATAGACAGGGAGGTTGTGTGACAAAGTCTGAAGAGTGTATGTACATAGAGACACTTCTAGTGTAGGGGTGATAGACAGGGAGGTTGTGTGACAAGGTCTGAAGAGTGTATGTACATAGAGACACTTCTAGTGTAGGGGTGATAGACAGGGAGGTTGTGTGACAAGGTCTGAAGAGTGTATGTACATAGAGACACTTCTAGTGTAGGGGTGATAGACAGGGAGGTTGTGTGACAAGGTCTGAAGAGTGTACGTACAGAGAGACACTTCTAGTGTAGGGGTGATAGACAGGGAGGTTGTGTGACAAGGTCTGAAGAGTGTACGTACATACACAAACACAGACACACACATTCTCCCCCTCTCCCTAGATTCTAGAGGCAGGACGCAGACGCAGGAATCAACAATGTAAAGGTTTACTTAACACTGAGCAAGAGTACAACAAAGAGCGAGTACCCGAAATGAGACTAATAAACACACACACAACACAACACTGAACAGTTCAGGGCTATATAGGGGTGGTGATGAGATGACTAGGTGCAGGTGCGCTGGAGGTGATTAGGGTGCGTTGGGTTTCCATTCCTGTGTTGCCGAGGTGGTGCGCTCAGACCGGTGGCTCAGTAGACCGGCGAATCAGAGCACCAGAGGGGAGCAACGGGAGGAGACGTGACAGACACACATATTCTCCCCCTCTCTCTAGATTCTCCTCCCTCAGACTACTCTCCTGGTGCAGGACAGAGGCAGAGTGCTGCTAGGTTTCATGTCTACTGATTTCATTGGTGGCTAAAATCTAATAGTATTCTATTATTTGGTAAAAGGGGCTGTCATGGTGATGATGGTGTAGATGTGAGTCTCTCAGAGGCCTAGAGGAAGTGATGCAACTACCTGAGGTTTTGTGGAGAGCTGCTGCTGACACCATAGCCTCCGTTGCTATGGTTACCATGATCACTATCTTACTCATAGCCCTTTGGGGCCTGGTCAAAAGTAGTGCACTATGTAGGGAATAGGGTGCTATTTGGTACACAACCACAGCTAGCTGAGTTCTTGTGGTTCAGAAGTCTAACCTCCGGCCGGTTTGAACCATTTTCACACAGCAGAGAGAGAGAGAGAGCTCAGGTGCATTCTGTTTCCATTGATCATTCTTGAGATGTTTCTACAACTTCATTGGAGTCCACCTGTGGTAAATCCAATTGATTGGACATGATTTGGAAAGGCACACACCTGTCTATATAAGGTCCCAAAGTTGACAGTGCATGTCAATGGTGGCAGTATTTGTGGATGCCTGCTCTTCTGTTTTACACACAGCTCCTCCTAAACCGTCAACTGTCACTTCCAGACCTCAAGTCTCCACAACCCTCACAAACCTCTTTGCAACATCCCCAAACCTCTCTTCAACATCTTCTAACTTCTCCACAACCCTCCCAAACCTCTCTGCAACATTATCTAAAATCTCTACAACATTTCTGGCATCTGGAGATATCAGTGGTCACTTTTCTTCAAGAGCAGGTATGATGAATCTTTCATCTTAGACATTACAACTAATATGTTGTGATATGAAATGCTGTAATGCTGGAGGAAATCAATTGGATCTGTTCAAGCATTGGACAAATCTCTCTCTCTCTCTCTCTCTCTCTCTCTCTCTCTCTCTCTCTCTCTCTCTCTCTCTCTCTCTCTCTCTCAGATTCACCTCCCTTAGACTACTCTCCTGGTGCAGGACAGGGTCAGAGTGCTGGTAAGTTTCAAATCTACTGATTTGAGTGGTGACTAAATATGGTGTAGATGTGAGTCTCTCAGAGGCCTACAGGAAGTGATGCAACACTTGAGGTTTTGGGCTAAGCAGCTGCTGACACCATGGCCTTTGTTGCTTGGTTACTCTGATCACTACAGTTTCCTCCTTTATCACAGCTTTATTTTGTGTCTGTCTGTGTGTCTGTCTGTCTTCCTGGCTGCCTGCTTGCCTGTCTGTCTGTCCGGCTTTCTATCTGTCTTCCTGCCTTACTGAGAGACTGACTGACCAACCCGCTGACCAACTGAGAAACCAACTGACCGAATGAACGTTGTAACTATCTCTGGTCAGCTCTGATGGTATCTATGATATATACAGTACTCTGAAAAGTCTCTCCTCCTGTCTGTGGTCAGGTCTGATGGTATCTATGATATATACAGTACTCTGTAAAGTCTCTCCTCCTGTCTGTGGTCAGGTCTGATGGTATCTATGATATATACAGTACTCTGTAAAGTCTCTCCTCCTGTCTGTGGTCAGGTCTGATGGTATCTATGATATATACAGTACTCTGTAAAGTCTCTCCTCCTGTCTGTGGTCAGGTCTGATGGTATCTATGATATATACAGTACTCTGTAAAGTCTCTCCTCCTGTCTGTGGTCAGGTCTGATGGTGTGGACCAGTGTTGGTCTGGTAGTCATGGTGACAGTGTTAGGACTGGTCCTGCTCCTGATCTCCAGACAGAGGAGAGGAACCAGGAGAACACCACCACCACCACCAGTCTCCTCCAACACACAACCTGACCCTACTGGAGAGGTGAGAGATACAAGGGCGTGTGTGTGTGTGTGTGTGTGTGTGTGTGTGTGTG
>NC_059211.1:65321171-65453671 GCF_020615455.1 Coregonus clupeaformis | reverse complement strand
ATATTGTTGAGCCTGTGTTTTAATCCTAACCCTGTCTAATAGAGGTCTAGGATATTGTTGAACCTGTGTTTTAATCCTAACCCTGTCTAATAGAGGTCTAGGATATTGTTAAGCCTGTGTTTTAATCCTAACCCTGTCTAATAGAGGTCTAGGATATTGTTGAGCCTGTGTTTTAATCCTAACCCTGTCTAATAGAGGTCTAGGATATTGTTGAGCCTGTGTTTTAATCCTAACCCTGTCTAATAGAGGTCTAGGATATTGTTAAGCCTGTGTTTTAATCCTAACCCTGTCTAATAGAGGTCTAGGATATTGTTGAGCCTGTGTTTTAATCCTAACCCTGTCTAATAGAGGTCTAGGATATTGTTGAGCCTGTGTTTTAATCCTAACCCTGTCTAATAGAGATCTAGGATATTGTTGAGCCTGTGTTTTAATCCTAACCCTGTCTAATAGAGGTCTAGGATATTGTTGAGCCTGTGTTTCAATCCTAACCCTGTCTAATAGAGGTCTATGATATTGTTGAGCCTGTGTTTTAATCCTAACCCTGTCTAATAGAGGTCTAGGATATTGTTAAGCCTGTGTTTTAATCCTAACCCTGTCTAATAGAGGTCTAGGATATTGTTGAGCCTGTGTTTTAATCCTAACCCTGTCTAATAGAGGTCTAGGATATTGTTGAGCCTGTGTTTTAATCCTAACCCTGTCTAATAGAGATCTAGGATATTGTTGAGCCTGTGTTTTAATCCTAACCCTGTCTAATAGAGGTCTAGGATATTGTTGAGCCTGTGTTTTAATCCTAACCCTGTCTAATAGAGGTCTAGGATATTGTTGAGCCTGTGTTTTAATCCTAACCCTGTCTAATAGAGGTCTAGGATATTGTTGAGCCTGTGTTTTAATCCTAACCCTGTCTAATAGAGGTCTAGGATATTGTTGAGCCTGTGTTTTAATCCTAACCCTGTCTAATAGAGGTCTAGGATATTGTTGAGCCTGTGTTTTAATCCTAACCCTGTCTAATAGAGGTCTAGGATATTGTTGAACCTGTGTTTTAATCCTAACCCTGTCTAATAGAGGTCTAGGATATTGTTGAGCCTGTGTTTCAATCCTAACCCTGTCTAATAGAGGTCTAGGATATTGTTGAGCCTGTGTTTCAATCCTAACCCTGTCTAATAGAGGTCTAGGATATTGTTGAGCCTGTGTTTTAATCCTAACTCTGTCTAATAGAGGTCTAGGATATTGTTGAGCCTGTGTTTTAATCCTAACCCTGTCTAATAGAGGTCTAGGATATTGTTGAGCCTGTGTTTTAATCCTAACCCTGTCTAATAGAGGTCTAGGATATTGTTGAGCCTGTGTTTTAATCCTAACCCTGTCTAATAGAGGTCTAGGATATTGTTGAACCTGTGTTTTAATCCTAACCCTGTCTAATAGAGGTCTAGGATATTGTTGAGCCTGTGTTTTAATCCTAACCCTGTCTAATAGAGGTCTAGGATATTGTTGAGCCTGTGTTTTAATCCTAACCCTGTCTAATAGAGGTCTAGGATATTGTTGAGCCTGTGTTTTAATCCTAACCCTGTCTAATAGAGGTCTAGGATATTGTTGAGCCTGTGTTTTAATCCTAACTCTGTCTAATAGAGGTCTAGGATATTGTTGAGCCTGTGTTTTAATCCTAACCCTGTCTAATAGAGGTCTAGGATATTGTTGAGCCTGTGTTTTAATCCTAACCCTGTCTAATAGAGGTCTAGGATATTGTTGAGCCTGTGTTTTAATCCTAACTCTGTCTAATAGAGGTCTAGGATATTGTTGAGCCTGTGTTTTAATCCTAACCCTGTCTAATAGAGGTCTAGGATATTGTTGAGCCTGTGTTTTAATCCTAACCCTGTCTAATAGAGGTCTAGGATATTGTTGAGCCTGTGTTTTAATCCTAACCCTGTCTAATAGAGATCTAGGATATTGTTGAGCCTGTGTTTTAATCCTAACCCTGTCTAATAGAGGTCTAGGATATTGTTGAGCCTGTGTTTTAATGCTAACCCTGTCTAATAGAAGTCTAGGATATTGTTGAGCCTGTGTGAGTCTGTTTATCAAAGCAGGTGAGGGGTTTTTCTTGTAACAGAGAACTGTGCTGGTTTCTCTTCTCAGATCTGTTCCCTCTTCAATTGCTCACTTCCTGGGAAACTGTGTGTACGTGAATGTATGTGTGTGTGTGTGTGTGTTGGTGTGTGTGTGTTTAGAGTGCAGTAATTCACCTTTCACTGTTTCCCTTCAGCTATTTTCACCACAGACCTCGAGAGCCCTCCCCAGAACAGGACAAACAACCATACACAACACAGTGAGTTATGCACGTATGTGTGTGTGTGTGTGTGTTATACACCAGGTGGACATCAGTTTCTCTTCTCTCTCTCTTCAGATTCCCAGCTGACTCTCCTGGTTCTAACCACGGTGACGTGTCTCTCAGCACTGCTGTTCCTGGGTTTCTTCACCCTCTCTCTGCTGCTGGTCGTCCAGAACCAGAACACCCTCAGTTCTGACTATGTGACCATGAACCCTGTCACAAGTGCCGGAATCACCCCCAACATAGATCTTGACAGCATAGACACTGCTGTAACGTCTGGACTCTACGCCCACATAGATCCACAACACATAGACAATGCTGTAAAGTATGGACTCTACCCCCACATAGATCCACAGCACATAGACACTGCTGTAACGTCTGGACTCTACGCCCACATAGATCCACAACACATAGACACTACTGTAACGTCTGGACTCTACCCCCACATAGATCCACAACACATAGACACTGCTGTAAAGTATGGACCCTACGCCCACATAGATCCACAGCATATAGACACCTCTGTAACGTCTGGACTCTACGCCCACATAGATCCACAGCACATTTAATTTAATTTAACCTTTATTTAACCAGGAAGGGCTCATTGAGATTTAAAATCTATTTTTCAAGAGCGTCCTGGCCAAGATAGGCAGCACCAAGTCATTACAAAAAAATTACAGACAGACAACATGAAAAACTACAGGTAATCTAGTAAAAACCATTCATGAATTCACAAGAGTATAACAATATCAAAAACAGCAAATTAAAAACATTGACAGGTCAGGGAATCAGCCTCAAAATCCTTCATCAGAGATTTAAAAACACCAATCGGGACAAGTTCTTCCAGTTTAAAATTATTTTGTAAGGTGTTCCAAGACGATGGCGCAGAGTACATAAAATACCTTTTACCAAATTCAGTTCGGACATTTGGAACAGTTAGCAGGATAAAGTCCAGTGAACGAAGAGAGTACCCACCACATTTCTGAACAATAAAAATGCCCAAATAAAAAGGTAGTAAACCCAAAATGGCTTTGTAAATAAAAGTATACCAGTGACTGAGCCTACGAGTGACTAGAGAAGGCCAGCCAACCCTGGAATACAAAGTGCAGTGGTGCGTAAGGGTTTTGCAGTTTAAAATAAATCTCAAAGTACCATGGTAAAGAGTGTCAATTGATCTCAAACACTGAGCGGAAGCATTCATATATCAAATATCCCCATAGTCTAGTAAAGGCATAAATGTAGCTGATACTAGCCTCCTTCTGGCTTCAAAAGAAAAACAGGCCTTATTCCTAAAATAAAATCCCAATTTCAGCTTCAATTTTTTTGTAAGTTGTTGAATATGCAATTTAAAAGAGAGGCCGTCATCAATTAGAATTCCAAGATATTTATATGAGGTTACAACCTCAATCTCCTTGCCCTGACAGGTAGTAACAGGTGAAAGGTTAAGAGGTCTATTTCTTGCATTAGAAAACACCATTAGTTTAGTTTTGTCAGTATTGAGGATAAGCTTCAATTGACACAAGGTATGTTGAACAGTATAAAAAGCAGTTTGCAAGTTCTGGAAAGCTTTTGTAAGAGATGAGGCACAACAGTAAATAACAGTATCATCAGCATAAAAATGAAGTTGTGCATTTTGGACATTTTTGTCTAAATCATTAATATAAATAGTGAATAAGAGAGGACCAAGTACAGAGCCCTGGGGCACACCATTCAGGACAGACAATTTAACAGACATAAGCTCATCAAATTGAGTGCACTGAGTTCTATCAGACAGATAGTTAGCAAACCATGCAACTGCATGCTCCGAAAGACCTACACTCAACAATCTCTGCCTTAGTATATGGTCAACTGTATCAAAAGCCTTAGAGAGATCAATAAAAAGTGAGACAGTGCTGTTTTTTGTCAAGGGCTTCAGTGATATCATTTAAAACCTTCATGGCCATTGATGAGTACGTAGATATGGACGTCACTGGCCAAGCCGTCCACTATCACAGTCTTACACTGGGACAGCTTCCAGAAGACATCTACCAGAGCATGACCCTGGAACAGCTTCTAGAAGACAACATCTACCAGAGCCTGACTCTGGGACAGCTTCTAGAAGACAACATCTACCAGAGCCTGACCCTGGGACAGCTTCTAGAAGACAACATGGATCAGAACCTGGGGCCATCCACCAATTATACTGAACAAAAATAGAAATGCAACATGTAAAGTGCTGGTCCCATGTTTCATGAGCTGAAATAGAAGTTCCCAGACATTTTCCATACACACAAAAAGCTTATTTCTCTCCAAAACGTATTCTGATTGGCTGGACCTGACTCCCCGGTGTGTTGGCCTGTCTTCCAAGTGGGTGGGCATGGCTCACAAGTGGGGTTCCCAAATGTCCCGTGTAGCTCAGTTGGTAGAGCATGGCGTTTGCAACGCCAGGGTTGTGGGTTTGATTCCCACGGTGGGCCAGTATGAAAATGTAACTAACTGTAAGTTAGTAAATGTAAATGTAAGTCGCTCTGGATAAGAGCGTCTGCTAAATGACTAAAATGTTAATGTGGGCCAATGCCCACCCAGGCCCAATTTTGACTGGCCAGGCATGTGAAATCCATAGATTAGGGCCTAATGAATTTATTTCAAGTTGAACTGTAACTCTTTGAAATTGTTGCATGTTGCGTTTATATTTTTGTTCAGTATAGATCACTTTTAATAGCAGAATCAAAAGTTGTCCACCAATTATTTTGCTCTATCTTGCAGAGCCGGGACCAACCACCAATTAGACCACTGTTTATAGCATAGTCAAAATATGAATCAAAGTTAAAGTCATATAAACCAAACTAATAAAACTTCTTGAAAATCTCCTCTGCTATTCTATTCTATTCTCCACAAATCATGTCTGTAACGCAGTAACTTCAATGAGCTGATAGGGGGCGCTGTTGGTGTGTTAGATTGATGAAGTGACGTGCAGGTCCGGCACCAGAACGAATCAGTTGGATTGCCATTTGATTTCGTGTTTTTCCCGGGACGTCCACACATGTTATTAATGGTGTTGTAATAAAAACCACAGGCAGCTCATTAGATGAACATTCAGGTTCTTTCAATCACATTCATCTCTCTACTCCACCTGTCTGCCTCCCTTCCTATCTGTCGTGACTTGAGCTATCGCTAACGAAGTGCAACATTGTATCAACTCAGCAGGTTGACGTGCTCAGGGGCGCACGCTCCCTCAATGTTATCAGGACAGAGAAACCACACACATGCTTATTGCTCACACGGAGCACTCCAAACAAAAGACAATGAAAAACATTGATAAAACTCCTAAATGATGGTTATGAAATAAACTAAAACTTGTTTCTGACTAGTGTAGAAGGATGTGAACTCTGCAAACAACGTTTCCACTCCTAGAATGACAATGGTAAATCACTGTATGTCACGTTCGTTTATAGACGGGACGGACCAAGGCGCAGCGTGATATGCATACATGTTTATTAACCAATAAACACAACGACAAAACAATAAACAAACGATACGTGACGTGACGTCCAAGGCAGCACAACACAACACAACACAACACAACACAACACAACACAACACAACACAACACAACACAACACAACACAACACAACACAACACAACACAACACAACACAACACAACACAACACAACACAACACAACACAACACAACACAACACAACACAACACAAGATCCCACAACCCACTAGTGCCAATAGGCTGCCTAAGTATTGTCCCCAATCAGAGACAACGAGCGACAGCTGCCTCTGATTGGGAACCACACCGGCCAACATAGAAATAGACATACTAGATTCTACAACATAGAACTAACACAACAAGGAATACACACACCCTGACTCAACATATAAGCGTCCCCTGAGTCAGGGCATGACACTGTATGCCATCATTAACTGAAATAATGTAACCAAATGAAGGGGATAAACGGTACATTTACCAGGCCTACTGGTTACATGTGTAATGGGGATGTTTTATTTATTTTATTTATCAAAGGGAAAACAATTCTCACAATGTGACAATGAATGTGCAAGAATTGTCTGGAGACAGCGGAGCACATTCTGGAGAGCTGAGTGCATTCTGGAGAAGGACGCCCATATCTTCACCAGACACCCCTTTGCTTCTTCTTGTCTCAACATTTGTAATTATCCTCCAGACACATTATCTTCACACATTTTAGATGCTTTTCACTATCAGCCACAACACAATGGTCAGCAAGGTCTATTGCCACACATGACGGCCAAATTGCTGGCTTCCCAAATAGTAGCTAATGGTCCTCTGTGGCTAAGTCCAGTATTTTGAATGATTTTACTTAGACAGGAGTAATTATATAATTTTACTTAGACAGGAGTAATTATATAGTTTTACTTAGACAGGAGTAATTATATAGTTTTACTTAGACAGGAGTAATTATATAGTTTTACTTAGACAGGAGTAATTATATAGTTTTACTTAGACAGGAGTAATTATATAGTTTTACTTAGACAGGAGTAATTATATAGTTTTACTTAGACAGGAGTAATTATATAGTTTTACTTAGACAGGAGTAATTATATAGTTTTACTTAGACAGGAGTAATTATATAGTTTTACTTAGACAGGAGTAATTATATAGTTTTGGCAAAACATCCATTTACTTTAGGGGGAGGCAGTATCTGAACACTACACTGTGCTTCCTCCTACTTTCCTTCCTAATTCACAAGTGGCTGAAACCAGAGATCTGTATATAATGACGAGATAATCATGTCTCCACCCTAACAATGTTGTCCCAATGGAGGGAAAGCAGGCGACAAGCTTAGGTCTGCTTATTCTGCCCATAGAAACGCATTGGGCTTATTTTGGACAGATTCTGGAGCGAGTGAGCCCTGTTGCTTCGCCTCTTCCTCTCTACTGAAACTCTCTCACCAGAGAAAGCATCCTAGTCAGCGAAACAGCGCCCCTCTTTCTTATTATATGTAGTCCAAGTATCTGATGCTGTCTGGACAGAAATAGTATGACATGCCATACTCTTTATGACCAGACAGCATTAGATACATGGTCTGCACATACAGAGACAGAGGGGCGCTGTTTCGCTCGCTCGGATGCTCTATCTGAGATTGTTGCGTCCTTCTATCGGCTCTGTCAAATAAATGATCAATATTTCAATATATAATTTGGACGGGCAAGGAGGTATGGTAGGGAGGGCAAGGAGGTATGGTAGGGAGGGCACGGAGGTATGGTAGGGAGGGGAAGGAGGTATGGTAGGGTGGGCAAGGAGGTATGGTAGGGTGGGCAAGGCCCCCTAGTAAGAGAGAGATGGGAGGAACAAGTTAGAGGTGGAGAGAGAGAAAGTGAGAATGTGTGTGAGAGAAAGAGACAGAGAGAGAGAGAGAGAGAGAGAGAGAGAGAGAGAGAGAGAGAGAGAGAGAAAAGTCAGAAAGTGAGAATGTGTGAGAGAGAAAGAGAGAGAGAGAGAGAGAGAGAGAGAGAGAGAGAGAGAGAGAGAGATGGAAGGAACTAGTTAGAGGCCGAGAGGGTGAGAGAGGCAGAGAGAGAGAAAGTGAGAATGTGTGCGAGAGAGACAGAGAGAGAGAGAGAGAGAGAGAGAGAGAGAGAGAGAGAGAGAGAGAGAGAGAGAGAGAGAGCGAGAGAGAGAGAGAGATGGAAGGAACTAGTTAGAGGCCGAGAGGGTGAGAGAGGCAGAGAGAGAGAGAAAGTGAGAATGTGTGACGAGAGAGAGAGAGAGAGAGAGAGAGAGAGAGAGAGAGAGAGAGAGAGAGAGAGAGAGAGAGAGAGAAGAGAGAGAGAGAGAGAGAGAGAGTGTGAGAGAGAGAGAGAGAGAGAGAGATGGGAAGTAGTACTCATCATCGTAGACATGCTGAAAGAGGTTGGACAGAGAGAGCTAAAGAGGAAGCTGAACAGTCACCCGGAAAACAAGAAGAAATATAGAATACTGGAACTGGAGAGAGAGAGAGAGAGAGAGAGAGAGAGAGAGAGAGAGAGAGAGAGAGAGAGAGAGAGAGAGAGAGAGAGAGAGAGAGAGAGAGAGAGAGAGAGAGGGGGAGAAAGTGGGAGAAAGGGTGAGAGAGAGTTGGGGTAGAACAGCATGGAGAAAGAATTCATCACCACGGTTACCCTTCTGTTAGGTGAGTTCACTCAGTTGTATTACAGTTTTATTACATACTGTAGGTACTCTAGTGTGTGTTTTATGTATTCATGATAGAACATAGTGTGTAACAGTACATTTACGAAGATGAAGGGTTCTGGTGAAAGGTTTTAATATGAACTGGACTATTTCTCATGTTTTCACGTGACAGCTATGAGTCCAGCTGAGTCAGAGGGTTTGGCAGTGACTGGACTTGAAGGAGGACAGGTGGAAATCAAATGCTCACATAGATTTGCACAGAGCAACAAAAAATACTTCTGCAAGGACACCTGCACTGGTTCAGATATTCTGGTTCAAACTGACAGCAAGAACTATATTCAGAGAGGGAGATACAGTATAGATGACATAGGAGATGGAGACTTCACTGTTACCATCAAGAACCTGAAGATGTCAGACTCTGGGACCTACTGGTGTGGAGTGAACAGATTCTTCATAGACACGACCAAGGAAGTGCTTCTCACAGTACTGGGCGGTACGTGTTTCATGTTGTTGTATTTATTTTAATTTCAACATTTTGTTTCTCTTCAGTACTAGAACTCTATTGTCTTTAGTATAACACACATTAGCACTGTATTAGTACTGAAGAGAAACAGTAATATTCAGTTTTAGTATTTAGCTGCACATCATTCTTATTAAGGAGCAGAATGTTGTCTATTACACAGTATCACACTGTGGCTATTACACACATCACTTCCTGTTCCCTGTTCAACAATGCAGTCTTAACTTAAAATTTTTATTCCTGCTCCGCCTATTAATCTTGACATCACCAGGATGTCAAATCAAATACTAAGGAAGTCTCGAGGTTTTGCTCGCCTGAGGTAGAGTATCTTTTGATAAGCTGTAGACCACACTATTTACCAAGAGAGTTTTCATCTATATTTTTCATAGCTGTCTATTTACCACCACAAACCAATGCTGGCATTAAGATTGCACTGAATGAGCTGTATAAGGCCATTAATCAACAGGAAAACGCTCATCCAGATGCAGCGCTCCTAGTGGCCGGGGACTTTAATGCAGGGAAACTTAAATTCTACCTAATTTCTACCAGCATGTTAAATGTGCAACCAGAGGGGAAAAAAACTCTAGACCACCTTTACTCCACACACAGAGACGCATACAAAGCTCTCCCTCGCCCTCCATTTGGCAAATCTGACCATAACTCTATCCTCCTGATTCCTGCTTATAAGCAAAAACTAAAGCAGGAAGCACCAGTGACTCGGTTAATAAAAAAGTGGTCAGATGACGCAGATGCTAAGCTACAGGACTGTTTTGCTAGCACAGACTGGAACATGTTCCGGGATTCTTCAGACAGCATTGAGGAGTACACCACATCAGTCACTGGCTTCATCAATAAGTGCATCAATGATGTCGTCCCCACAGTGACCGTACATACATACCACAACCAGAAGCCATGGATTACAGGAAACATCCGCAATGAGCTAAAGGGTAGAGCTGCCGCTTTCAAGGAACGGGACTCTAACCCGGACGCTTATAAGAAATCCCGCTATGCCCTCCGACGAACCATCAAACAGGCTAAGAGTCAATACAGGACTAAGATTGAATCTTACTACAATGGCTCTGACGCTCGTCGGATGTGGCAGGGCTTGAAAACTATTACAGACTACAAAGGGAAGCACAGCCGCGAGCTGCCCAGTGACACAAGCCTACCAGACGAGCTAAACCACTTCTATGCTCGCTTCGAGGCAAGCAACACTGAAGCATGCATGAGAGCACCAGCTGTTCCGGATGACTATGTGATCACGCTCTCCGTAGCCGATGTGAGTAAGACTTTTAAGCAAGTCAACATTCACAAGGCCGCAGGGCCAGGCGGATTACCAGGACGTGTACTCCGAGCATGTGCTGACCAACAGTGAAGTGTCTTCACTGACATTTTCAACATGCCCCTGACTGAGTCTGTAATACCAACATGTTTCAAGCAGACCACCATAGTCCCCATGCCCAAGGACTCTAAGATAACCTGCCTAAATGACTACCGACCCGTAGCACTGACGTCTGTAGCCATGAAGTGCTTTGAAAGCCTGGTCATGGCTCACATCAACAGCATTATCCCAGAAACCCTAGACCCACTCCAATTTGCATACCGCCCCAACAGATCCACAGATGATGCAATCTCTATTGCACTCCACACTGCCCTTTCCCACCTGGACAAGAGGAACACCTACGTGAGAATGCTATTCATTGACTACAGCTCAGCATTCAACACCATAGTGCCCTCTAAGCTCATCACTAAGCTAAGGATCCTGGGACTAAACACCTCCCTCTGCAACTGGATCCTGGACTTCCTGACGGGCCGCCCCCAGGTGGTAAGGGTAGGTAACAACACATCTGCCACACTGATCCTCAACACGGGGGCCCCTCAGGGGTGCGTGCTCAGTCCCCTCCTGTACTCTCTGTTCACCCATGACTGCATGGCCAGGCACGACTCCAACACCATCATTAAGTTTGCCGACGACACAACAGTGGTAGGCCTGATCACCGACAACGATGAGACAGCCTATAGGGAGGAGGTCAGAGACCTGGCCGTGTGGTGCCAGGACAACAACCTCTCCCTCAGCGTGACCAAGACAAAGGAGATGATTGTGGACTACAGGAAAAAAAAAAGGACTGAGCACGCCCCCATTCTCATCGACAGGGCTGTAGTGGAACAGGTTGAGAGCTTCAAGTTCCTTGGTGTCCACATCACCAACGAACTATCATGGTCCAAACACACCAAGACAGTCGTGAAGAGGGCACGACAAAGCCTATTCCCCTTCAGGAGACTGAAAAGATTTGGCATGGGTCCTCAGATCCTGAAAAAATTCTACAGCTGCACCATCGAGAGCATCCTGACTGGTTGCATCACCGCCTGGTATGGCAACTGCTTGGCCTCCGACCGCAAGGCACTACAGAGAGTAGTGCGTACGGCCCAGTACATCACTGGGGCCAAGCTTCCTGCCATCCAGGACCTCTATACCAGGCGGTGTCAGAGGAAAGCCCTCAGAATTGTCAAAGACTCCAGTCACCCTAGTCATAGACTGTTCTCCCTGCTACCGCACGGCAAGCGGTACCGAAGTGCCAAGTCTAGGTCCAAAAGACTTCTCAACAGCTTCTACCCCCAAGCCATAAGACTCCTGAACAGCAAATCATGGCTACCCGGACTATTTGCACTGCCCCCCCACCCCATCATTTTTACGCTGCTGCTACTCTGTTAATTATTTATGCATAGTCACTTTAACTCTACCCACATGTACATATTACTTCAACTATCTCAACTAGCCGGTTGCCCCCGCACTTTGACTCTGCACCGGTACCCCCCTGTATATATAGCCTCCCTACTGTTATTTTATTTTACTTCTGCTCTTTTTTTCTCAACACTTTTTTTGTTGTTGTTTTATTTTTACTGTTTTTGTTAAAAATAAATGCACTGTTGGTTAAGGGCTGTAAGTAAGCATTTCACTGTAATGTCTGCACCTGTTGTATTCGGCGCATGTGACCAATACATTTGATTTGATTTGATTTGAGAAGTCCCCGCCCCACTGTCAGAAGGACAACGGTAGTAATAGCAACGGGTAACCTCTAAACCAGTTTTACTCATTATTGGTCCTGGGGACACCGAGGGGTGCACATTTTTTATTTCTACCCTAGCACTACACACCTGATTCCACTAATCAACTCATCACCAAACCTTTATTAGTGGGATCAGGTGTGTAGTGCTGAGGCTAAAACTAAATGATCACCCCTTTGGGTCCCCAGGACCAGGATTAAGAAACACTGCTCTAGACATAGATTGAGACAGTACATCTGCATTCTAAGCTGCCCAGCATCCAGATACCAGGTTATACACTTTTTAAACATTTAGTTACGTTACAGCCTTATTCTAAAATTGATTAAATTGTTTTTAATCCTCATCATGCTACACGCAATACCCCATAATGACAAAGACAAAAAAATAAAGGATATATCACATTTACATAAATAACCAACAAAAATGGGTAGTCAAAGGTAGGCGTTTACATAAGTATTCAGACCCTTTACTCAGTACTTTGTTGAAGCACCTTTGGCAGCAATTACAGCCTCAAGTATTCTTTGGTATGACGCTACAAGCTTGGCACACCTGTATTGGAGGAGTTTCTCACATTCTTCTCTGCAGATCCTCTCAAGCTCTGTCTGGTTGGATGGGGAGCATCGCTGCACAGCTATTTTCAGGTCTCTCCAGAGATGTTTGATCGGGTTGAAGTCCAGGATCTGGCTGGGCCACTCAAGGACATTCAGAGACTTGTCCCGAAGCCACTCCTGCGTTGTCTTGGCTGTGTGCTTAGGGTCATTGTCCTGTTGGAAGGTGAACCTTCGACCCAGTCTGAGGTCCTGAGTGCTCTGGAGGAGGTTTTCATCAAGGATATCTCTGTACTTTGCTCTGTTCACCTTTCCCTCGATCCTGACTAGTCTCCCAGTCCCTGCCGCTGAAAAACATCCCCACAGCATGATGCAGCCACCACCATGCTTCACCGTAAACATGGTACCAGGTTTCCTCCAGACATGACGCTTGGCATTCAGGCCAAAGAATTCAATCTTGGTTTTCTCAGACCAGAGAATCTTGTTTCTCATGGTCTGAGAGTCCTTTAGGTGCCTTTTGGCAAACTCCAAGCGGGCTGTCATGTGCCTTTTACTGATTAGGGGCTTCCGTCTGGCCACTCTACCACAAAGGCCTGATTGGTGGAGTGCTTACAGAGATCGTTGTTCTTCTGGAAGGGTCTCCCATCTCCACAGAGGAACTCTGGAGCACTGTCAGAGTGACCATTGGGTTCTTGGTCACCTCCCTGACCAAGGCCCTCCTCCCCCGACTGCTCATATTGGCCAGGCGGCCAGCTCTAGGAAGAGTCTTGGTGGATCCAAACTTCTTCCGTTTAAGAATGATGGAGGCCACTGTGTTCTTGGGGACCTTCAATGGTGCAGAAATGTTTTGGTACCCTTCCCCAGATCTGTGCCTCGACACAATCCTGTCTCGGAGCTCTACGGACAATTCCTTCGGCCTCATGGTTTGGTTTTTGTCTGACATGCACTGTCAACTGTGGGACGTTATGTAGACAGGTATGTGCCTTTCCAAATAATGTCCAATCAATTGAATGTACAACAGGTGGACTCCAATGAAGTTGTAGAAACATCTCAAGGATGCTCAATGGAAACAGGATGCACCTGAGCTCAATTTTGTGTCTCATAGCAAAGGGTCTGCATGCTTATGTAAATAATGTATTTCTGTTTTTTATTTTAATAAATTTGCACAAAATTCAAAAAAACTGTTTTTGCTTTGTCATTATGGGGTATTGTGTGTAGATTCAGGCTTTGGTAAGTTGAATCTTGGTTTGCAGTGTTGGGGTTCAGGGTTTGGTAAGTTGAATCTTGGTTTGCAGTGTTGGGGTTCAGGGTTTGGTAAGTTGAATCTTGGTTTGCAGTGTTGGGGTTCAGGGTTTGGTAGACAGCATCATCGTTTTTGATATGAACCATGGTGTCTGTAGCAGGGTCATTCTCATAGTCCTGGTTCCCCTGAAAAGTTACAACAACATTAGGCCATAATCGGTACCATCAGACAGTGGTGTTATGTCCATAGTCCTTATTTGGGGAAATATGAACGTGCTTTATTCTGTAGTCATGTTGTATAAATACATTTGATGAATTGTTACAGGTGATGATCTGAATGGTTAGGTTAAATCTGTTAATCTATTAGCTCAGCAGACACCCCGATGACCAACCACCCCGTCCTAACCTTTAACCCCTCACCTCCTCACTGTTTCCTGGGTGGGTGTTTGGTCTGCTAGAGGTCTGTAACATAAAAACATTTGGAAAAAGGGAAGGGGTCTGAACACTTTCCGAATGCACTGTATGTATATAGCTTCCTGTTTTAGAGCTGTTAAGCTGTTTTATCACTTCCAGTCCTGGGCCAGATCTTGTGTTTATAGGGAGTCATTTGTGTTCCTGTTTGGCTCAGTTGGTAGAGCAGGGTTTTTGCAACGCCGGGATTGTGGGTTTGATTCCAGCTTGGGCCACCCAGCTAATAAATGTACCCACGCATGACTGGAAGTTGCTTTGGGATAAAAATGTCTGCTAAATGGAATATATATTGTATTACTTAATGTTATCATCTGACAAGATAGTTTGTTATACATTGGGGAAAAAAGTATTTAGTCAGCCACCAATTGTGCAAGTTCTCCCACTTAAAAAGATGAGAGAGGCCTGTAATTTTCATCATAGGTAAACGTCAACTATGACAGAAAAAATGAGAAAAAAAAACAGAAAATCACATTGTAGGATTTTTAATGAATTTATTTGCAAATTATGGTGGAAAATAAGTATTTGGTCAATAACAAAAGTTTCTCAATACTTTGTTATATACCCTTTGTTGGCAATGACACAGGTCAAACGTTTTCTGTAAGTCTTCACAAGGTTTTCACACACTGTTGCTGGTATTTTGGCCCATTCCTCCATGGAGATCTCCTCTAGAGCAGTGATGTTTTGGGGCTGTTGATGGGCAACACAGACTTTCAACTCCCTCCAAAGATTTTCTATGGGGTTCAGATCTGGAGACTGGCTAGGCCACTCCAGGACCTTGAAATGCTTCTTACGAAGCCACTCCTTCGTTGCCCGGGCGGTGTGTTTGGGATCATTGTCATGCTGAAAGACCCAGCCACGTTTCATCTTCAATGCCCTTGCTGATGGAAGGAGGTTTTCACTCAAAATCTCACGATACATGGCCCCATTCATTCTTTCCTTTACACGGATCAGTCGTCCTGGTCCCTTTGCAGAAAAACAGCCCCAAAGCATGATGTTTCCACCCCCATGCTTCACAGTAGGTATGGTGTTCTTTGGATGCAACTCAGCATTCTTTGTCCTCCAAACACGACGAGTTGAGTTTTTACCAAAAAGTTATATTTTGGATTCATCTGACCATATGACATTCTCCCAATCCTCTTCTGGATCATCCAAATTCACTCTAGCAAACTTCAGACGGGCCTGGACATGTACTGGCTTAAGCAGGGGGACACATCTGGCACTGCAGGATTTGAGTCCCTGGCGGCGTAGTGTGTTACTGATGGTAGGCTTTGTTACTTTGGTCCCAGCTCTCTGCAGGTCATTCACTAGGTCCCCCCGTGTGGTTCTGGGATTTTTGCTCACCGTTCTTGTGATCATTTGGACCCCACGGGGTGAGATCGAGGGATATTATCAGTGGTCTTGTATGTCTTCCATTTCCTAATAATTGCTCCCACAGTTGATTTCTTCAAACCAAGCTGCTTACCTATTGCAGATTCAGTCTTCCCAGCCTGGTGCAGGTCTACAATTTTGTTTCTGGTGTCCTTTGACAGCTCTTTGGTCTTGGCCATAGTGGAGTTTGGAGTGTGGCTTTTTGAGGTTGTGGACAGGTGTCTTTTATACTGATAACAAGTTCAAAGAGGTGCCATTAATACAGGTAACAAGTGGAGGACAGAGGAGCCTCTTAAAGAAGAAATGACAGGTCTGTGAGAGCCAGAAATCTTGCTTGTTTGTAGGTGACCAAATACTTATTTTCCACCATAATTTGAAAATAAATTCATGAAAAATCCTACAATGTGATTTTCTTGATTCTTTTTTCTCAATTTGTCTGTCATAGTTGACGTGTACCTATGATGAAAATTACAGGCCTCTCTCATCTTTTTAAGTGGGAGAACTTGCACAATTGGTGGCTGACTAAATACTTTTTTTCCCCCACTGTACATGATGTTTTCACCTCAGTGATATCCAGGTCTCCTGCACCACCATCCGCACCACCAACCTCACCCACCTCTTCATCCACCCCAGAGTTTGTAGTGATCATGGTGTCTGTGTGTCTAACTGTGTTGGTGTTAACTGTCATCCTGTTCACAGTCTACAGATGGAAATGTAACAAGGTGCAAGGTATGTTTCAGACACACACGCACACACGCCCACACGCACACAAAACATTACAAGTGTGTACTCTATTTAAGATGTTGTGTGTTCCACAGGGCTGGTCTCCTCCAGCAGACAGACCTCTAGCAGAACAAACACCCACCCAGGAAACAGTGAGGAGGTGAGGGGTTAAAGGTTAGGACGGGGTGGTTGGTCATCGGGGTGTCTGCTGAGCTAACAGATTAACAGATTTAACCTAACCATTCAGATCATCACCTGTAACAATTCATCAAATGTATTTATACAACATGAATACAGAATAAAGCACGTTCATATTTCCCCAAATAAGGACTATGGACATAACACCACTGTCTAATGGTACCGATCATGGCCTAATGTTGTTGTAACTTTTCAGGGGAACCAGGACTATGAGAATGACCCTGCTACAGACACCATGGTTCATATCAAAAATGATGATGCTGTCTACCAAACCCTGAACCCCAACACTGCAAACCAAGATTCAATTTACCAAAGCCTGAACCCCAACACTGCAACAACCCAAGATTCAACTAACCAAACCATGAACCAGAAGACTGCAAACCAAGATTCAATTTACCAAAACCTGGAACTGCAAACAAATATTGGATTTAGGGACTAATTTGAGGCTTTTGAAGTGGAAGTGTTTCTATTGCCTCCCATAGGCAGACTTTGTTTTCCCCTGCGCCCGTGAACACCCCAGCCAAAAAAGACAAAGTCTGCCTATGTTGCCTCCTGCTGTAATATAGGCTTCAATGTTGGTACTTTTTACCATCCAAAATCACCAGTGAACATGTATATGAAAACTCAGCAAAATGACATTGCCACGAGCAGCACCACAGATATTGCGATGGGCGACATGCAAGACTTCTGTCACGATCGTCATAGAAGTGAGTGGACCAAGGCGCAGCGTGTGATACGAACATGACTTTATTTAATTAAAGTCCACAACAAAACAACAAACAAAAACCGATACGTGAAGTCCACAGTAACACTGACTGAACACAGAACAAAAACCCACCAACACAAGGTGAACACAGACAGTTTAAATATGGCTCCCAATCAGAGATAACGAGCCAACAGCTGACACTTGTTACCTCTGATTGGGAGTCACTCGACCAAACAAGGAAATACAACCAAAATGACAACCCAACCAAACAGAACACAACAAAACGAACACACCCTGGCTCAAAATACAAAGTCCCGGAGCCAGAGCGTGACAGTACCCCCCCCTAAAGGCGCGGACTGCGACCGCGCCTCAAAAACCCCAAACAGGGGAGGGCTGGGTGGGTGTTGCTCCTCGGAGGCGGCTCCGGCTCCGGGCTTGACCACCACCCTTCTTCAATCCCCCCGTAGCGCCCCCGGTCCGATCTGACCCAGCTGGCTGGAACTGGACTGACGACGCGCACCCCTGGCTTGGCGCGTGAGGCAGGAACGGACCGGACCTGGCTGACGATACGCACCCTAGGCTTGGTGCGTGGAACCGGAACGGGCCTCACCAGGCTGACGACTCGCATCCCTGGCTTGGTGCGAGTAGCAGGAATGGGCTGGACCAGGCTGACGACTCGCACCCTTGGCTTGGTGCGAGTAGCAGGAACGAGCTGGACCAGGCTGACGACTCGCACCCCTGGCCTGGTGCGAGTAGCAGGAACGGGCTGGACCAAGCTGACGACTCGCACCCCTGGCTTGGTGCGAGTAGCAGGAACAGGCTGGACCAGGCTGACGACTCGCACCCTTGGCTTGGTGCGAGTAGCAGGAACGGGCTGGACCAGGCCGACGACTCAGCACCCTGGCTTGGTGCGAGTAGCAGGAACGGGCTGGACCAGGCTGACGACTCGCACCCCTGGCTTGGTGCGAGTGGCAGGAACAGGCCGGACCGGCTGGCGACGCGCACCGTAAACTTGGTGCGGGAGGCAGGAACAGGCCGGGTCGGGCTGGCGACGCGCACCGTAGGTTTGGTGCGAGTGGCAGGAACAGGCCGGGTCGGGCTGGCGACGCGCACCGTAAACTTGGTGCGGGTGGCAGGAACAGGCCGGACCGGGCTGGTGACGCACACCGTAGGCTTGCTGCGTGGAGCAGGGACAGGCCGGGCTGGGCTGACGACGCACCCCGTAGGCTTGGTGCGTGGAGCAGGAACAGGCCGGGCTGGGCTGGTGACGCACACCCTAGGCTTGGTGCGTGGAGCAGGAACAGGCCGGGCTGGGCTGGCGACGCACACCCTAGGCTTGGTGCGTGGAGCAGGAACAGGCCGGGCTGGGCTGGCGACGCGCACCGTAGGCTTGGTGCGTGGAGCAGGAACAGGCCGGGCTGGGCTGGCGACGCACACCGTAGGCTTAGTGCGTGGAGCAGGGACAGGCCTCACCGGACTGTGGAGACGGATAGGAGACCTGGAGTGAAGAGCGGCCACAACCCGTCCTGGCTGAATGCCTACCCTCACACACTCTGTGTGAGGCATCCGCACTGGACGTACAGGGCTGTGTACCCGTACCGACATGACAGCACGTGATACTGGAGCAGGATATCCGGGACCGCGGAGAGGCATTGGAGACCACGAGCGTTGAGCCGGCACACTCCGTCCTGGCTGCATACTCCCCTTCGCACGACACGTGCGGGGTGCTCGCACAGGACGTACAGGACTGTGCCGGACCACTCGTGGCACAGTACGCTGCTCCGCATACCGCGGAACCTGCCCCGTCCCATGCTGCCATGCCTGAGTACGGGAAGTTGGTTCCGCTCTCCATCCAGGCCTCGCCAACCTGCCTTCTGGCCCCCACAACCCGGTGGCCTCCTCTCCAAATCGCCCTGTGGCAGCCTCCTGCTGCCCAGCCGCCCATGCCATGTGCCCCCCCAAAAAAAATGTTTGGGGTTGCCTCTCGTCCGTCCGACGATGGCCCTGCTGACGCCGTTGCTCCTCTCTCGCCAGGGCCTTTTTTGATCCTACCCCAAGGTCCCCTGCCCCCGAGCATGTCCTCCCAGGACCACGATTTGCCCACCTGGGCCATCGCCAACCTCTCCATCTCCTTACCCGGCGCTTCCTCCCATGTCCAGTCTCCTTGCTCCTGGACACGCTGCTTGGTCCTTTTGTGTTGGTGGGTTTTTCTGTCACGATCGTCATAGAAGTGAGTGGACCAAGGCGCAGCGTGTGATACGAACATGACTTTATTTGATTAAAGTCCACAACAAAACAACAAACAAAAACCGATACGTGAAGTCCACAGTAACACTGACTGAACACGGAACAAAAACCCACCAACACAAGGTGAACACAGACAGTTTAAATATGGCTCCCAATCAGAGATAACGAGCCAACAGCTGACACTCGTTACCTCTGATTGGGAGTCACTCGACCAAACAAGGAAATACAACCAAAATGACAACCCAACCAAACAGAACACAACAAAACGAACACACCCTGGCTCAAAATACAAAGTCCCGGAGCCAGAGCGTGACAACTTCGCTCTCACACAGGTACATGAGCATGTGCACAGGTTCGCTTCATCCTGTCACAGCGTGGTAGGTCTGTGACCAAAACATCCGAGAAGTCTACCCTCGCGTTTCAACGTTCTTAGTTGTTGCGGAAAATGACCCACTATGCTGTTTACTTTATGCATCTACTTCATATCGCTGAGTCTACTTAAGATACTCACTTACTAGATGCTAGCAAGTACACTGTAAAAAGAATCCTGTTGTTTTTACGGAAACGTACTGCAACCAAACACATTACTTAAAAAAAGTACAGTATGTTATTGTAAATTCCAAAGAAACTCAGGTTTAACAGTACATTACAAACCAAAGTTTCTGTTGCATTTACAATAATATACTGTAGTTTTTTTTACAGTAACTTAAAGGTAACTGGCCTATTTTTTTTACAGTGTAGTTTGAAGTCTTTTCTCCCAACTGTGATATCAGACAATCTAATGAATTCATTAATAATCGACTTATGGACCAGAATGGGAGACTTCTGGACCAGACTGGGAGACTTCTGGACTAGACTGGGAGACTTCTGGACCAGACTGGGAGACTTCTGGACCAGACTGGGAGACTTCTGGACTAGACTGGGAGATTTCTGGACCAGACTGGGAGACTTCTGGACCAGACTGGGAGATTTCTGGACCAGACTGGGAGACTTCTGGACCAGACTGGGAGACTTCTGGACTAGACTGGGAGACTTATGGACCAGACTGGGAGACTTCTGGACTAGACTGGGAGACTTCTGGACCAGACTGGGAGACTTCTGGACCAGACTGGGAGACTTCTGGACTAGACTGGGAGACTTCTGGACCAGACTGGGAGACTTCTGGACTAGACTGGGAGACTTCTGGACAGGGGCGGTGTGTTCAATAGGGCGATATGGGCGACGCACTGCCAAACGGGAAAAGGAAGGGATTTTTTTTCTAATCAATTATATCACGGTAACAGTAGTTATCAGTGTTGTAATCTAGACGCCTGATCTGCCACAGTGCCACTAAATGTCCAATCAGGGTAAAGTCGTGCTTCAAATGGCCCCCCCCACTTTTGGGGCGATTTCAGTCAGGTTGAAAATCGCCCAGAAGTCTGTCATAGACTCCCATGTAAAATCTATTTTTTTCAAATTTCAGAGCTTTCAATACAATCTCTATGGGTGTCTGAGGGCTTGCACTTACGCGCTTTCGTCATACGTAACGTAACCATGAATGAACGTAACTAAGAAAAAACCGGGTAGCAGCCTCAATCAATTCACTACTATCAAAATGGCTAGGCTTCAGTCCAACTCGATTGTGTATTTGAAAGAAGTTCCTTTTTGTCGCGAACAAATGAAGATAAATTGGCAACGAAACAATTAGGACCTCCCAGACCAAATTTAATAATTCAACAGGTTTCTACTAAAGGGGGGGAAGTCCTACACCCGAGGATTTTCCAAAAAAATGGTACGAACGAAAAAATAACATTGGCACTCAACTGGATGAGGGATACAGGCTAGCTGTCCGCCGCCACAACGATGAGGTTAGTGTTGATAATCACAAGTTTACTGGAGAACTGAGACCAAGTAGAGACTTTGGACAGGGTGGATATGGTTATATTGCGATATTGTCAATACAGTATATCGTAAAGTATCACTATGTAACTCGATTTCTTTCACCCCAATCCCTCAAATTAACGGTAAATAACTGAATTGTTTGCCCCACATTTAGCTAAGATGATTAGCTAGCCAGCTAAAATGTTTCATTTAGTTAGCAGTCGCATCTACAATAGTTTACTGTCAATAACATGTCTCCAAAAATGACGTGGGTGTCTCCAATTGTGTTGACATTTTACAATTGCGATGCGCATCCATGAGTATCCACTTTCTGTAGCTCAGCTGGTAGAGCACGGCGCTTGTAACGCCAAGGTAGTGGGTTCGATCCCCGGGACCACCCATACACAAAAATGTATGCACGCATGACTGTAAGTCGCTTTGGATAAAAGCGTCTGCTAAATGGCATATTATTATTATTATTATTATTATTATTATTCCAGCCTTGTGTAGGTCTCCAATCTTGTCCCTGACATCCTTGGAGAGCTCTTTGGTCTTGGCCATGGTGGAGAGTTTGGAATCTGATTGATTGATTGCTTCTGTGGACAGGTGTCTTTTATACAGGTAACAAGCTGAGATTAGGAGCACTCCCTGAGATCAGTCAATAAATGATTCTGGTATTGTCACGGTTTACTAAGCCAGAACCCAGAAGCAGACCAGGACAAGGTAAGTGGTGTCAAAAGGTGAGTGTTTATTTACTGAACCAAGGGTGAAGGGAAATAATCCAGGGAACAGAGCGGCGGCGTGGAGGAGTTGTAGAGGGTCCAGTGGTTGATCCGATGATGGCTCGGCAGCCGCCGACCATCAGGCAGAGGTTGGGTAGAGGTTCCGGACGAGTGACTGTGGGGAGAACAAAAACGGAGGTAAGTACCAGGCAGGTCAACAGGGTGCAACAAAACAACAAAACTAACTCTAGTACTGAGGCTGATACGCCGGCAAAACATACTGTTCATGGCTAACGATCCGGCAGGAACTGGATGTTGGGCCAGACCCTAAGAAGGGTGATGATTAGGCCCAGGTGTGCCGATTGCTGATGGGAAGCAGGTGCGAAACAAGCGCGCTCCCGGAGCGTTCCCGAACCCTCGGGAAACAGGAGCTACGACCAGAAACACTCGTCACCAGACAGGACCCGACTCAGACCGCCGGGATCGTTACAGTACCCCCTCCGACGAACGCCACCGGGCGGACTCCCGGAGCGCCAGGATGGAGGCGGTAGAAGTCCCTGATGAGATCCGGATCTAGGACCTGTCGCCGCGGAATCCAACTCCTCTCCTCAGGACCATACCCCTCCCAGTCCACGAGATACTGGAAACCCCGCCCCGCCGTCGGGAATCCATGATGCGCCGCACCGTGTAGGCAGGACCACCTCCGATCATCCGAGGAGGAGGAGGAGGAGGCGGAGGAGGCAACAGAGGACTGAGGAGGACAGGCTTGAGGCAGGAGACATGAAAGGTGGGATGGACTCTGAGCGTCCTCGGTAGTTTGAGTCGAACTGCCACTGGATTGATCACCTTCTCCACCACAAACGGACCAATGAACTTCGGTAACAACTTCCTAGACTCAGTCCGTAACGGAAGATCCCGTGTGGCCAACCAAACCCTATCTCCGATGGTATAGGTGGGAGCGGGGATCCGGCGACGATTCGCCTGGAGCTGATACCGGTCCGAACCTCTAAGGAGTGCCTTTCTGGCCCGATGCCAGGTCCGGTGGCAACGACGAATGTGGGCCTGAACAGAAGGCACTGAGAGCTCCTTCTCCTGAGAAGGGAACAGGGGAGGTTGGTAGCCATACAGGCACTGGAAGGGAGACATCCCAGTGGCAGATGTAGGGAGAGTATTGTGGGCATACTCAACCCAAGGCAACTGAGAGGCCCAGGAGGTGGGGTTGGAAGAGACCAGACAGCGTAGCGTGGATTCCATCTTCTGGTTGGCTCTCTCCGCCTGACCATTGGATTGGGGGTGAAAACCAGATGTGAGACTGACTGTAGCTCCAATGGCCGAACAGAAGGACTTCCAGACAGCAGAGGTAAACTGAGGGCCACGGTCGGAAACGATATCACTGGGCAAACCGTGGACCCTGAAAAACCTCCCTAACCAGGATCTCGGACGTCTCCGAGGCAGAGGGAAGCTTGGCAATCGGCACAAAGTGGGCGAACTTGCTGAATCTGTCCACGATAGTCAGAACGACCGTGTTCCCCTCAGAAGCGGGCAACCCCGTGACGAAGTCCAGGGCCAGATGCGACCATGGACGCCGGGGAATAGGAAGGGGGTGAAGTAGTCCAGAGCTGGGCCGATTGGTACTCTTATTCTGCGCACACACTGGACAGGCAGCAACAAAACCCCGAGTATCCTCGGCCATGGCAGGCCACCAAAAACGTCTGCGAAGAAACGCCATAGTCCGAGCCACGCCAGGGTGACAAGCCATCTTACTGGCGTGGGACCACTTGAGAACAGCAGGACGAACCGACTCAGGCACAAACAACCGACCGGGTGGACCGTTACCGGGACCGGGCTGAGTCCGAAGGGCCGCCAGCACCTCCTCCTCAATCCTCCACATGACTGCTCCCACGACGCAGTTCCGGGGGAGAATAGTCTCGGTCTTGGACCCACTCTCCTCCGTCTTGGAGAACATCCGGGACAAGGCGTCCGCCTTGCCGTTCTTAGACCCAGGTCGGAACGTCAGGACAAACTTGAATCGTCCGAAAAACAACGCCCACCTGGCCTGACGGGAGTTGAGACGTTTCGCCGATTGCACGTAAGCAAGATTCTTGTGGTCAGTCCAGACAATAAACGGTTGCTCCGCCCTCCAACCAGTGGCGCCACTCCTCCAAGGCAAGTTTCACCGCGAGAAGCTCCCGGTTACCCACATCGTAATTCCTCTCCGCAGGTGAAAGGCGACGAGAGTAGTAGGCGCAGGGATGGAGTTTACTGTCCGTGGAGCATCGCTGCGACAGGATGGCGCCAACTCCCACATCAGACGCGTCCACTTCAACAACGAACTGACGGGCCGTGTCCGGTTGAGAGAGAATCGGTGCGTTGGTGAATCGCCTCTTCAAATCCAGAAACGCTCGATCCGCCTCCGGATTCCACTTGAAGGTCCTGATGCTGGAAGTCAAGGCAGTTAATGGAGCGGCCACACGGCTGTAATCCCGGATGAATCTGCGGTAGAAATTCGCAAACCCCAAAAAATCTCTGGAGCTGCAATCTCGTACCGGGCTGGACCCATTCCAGAACCGCTCTAACCTTCTCCTGGTCCATCCTAATCTCTCCCCTGGAGATGATGTACCCGAGAAAGGATGTTGTGTGGGCGTGAAACTCGCACTTCTCGGCCTTCACGAACAGGCGATTCTCCAACAATCGCTGCAGAACCTGCCGGACATGCTGGACGTGGTCGGTAGGTTCCTTCGAGAAGATCAGAATGTCATCCAGGTAAACAAACACGAAGAGACCGATCATATCTCTCAGGACGTCGTTCACCATACTCTGGAATACCGCTGGAGCATTGGTCAGTCCAAACGGCATCACCTGATACTCGAAGTGCCCCATCGGTGTATTGAAACCCGTCAACCACTCGTCCCCCTCTCTGATCCGGACCAGGTGATACGCATTGCGTAGGTCTAACTTGGTGAACACCGTAGCACCCTGTAAGGAGTCGAAGGCAGAACTCATCAAGGGCAGGGGATACTTGTTCTTGACCGTGATGTCATTCAACCCCCGATAGTCAATACATGGTCGAAGAGAGCCATCCTTCTTACCCACAAAGAAGAATCCTGCCCCCAGGGGGTGATGACGAGGGACGAACGAGACCAGCAGCTAGGGACTCCTTGATGTAGGTCTCCAACGCCTCACGTTCAGGTCGGGAGATACTGTATAACCTTCCCTTGGGGTAGACAGCTCCAGGGACCAGGTTGATGGCACAATCATATGGTCGGGTGGGGAGGGGAGTGACAGAGCCTTCTGCTTACTGAAAACCTCCCCCAAATCGTGATATGTCTCGGGAACCAGGGACAAATCTGGAGGTTTAGCCTCAATCACCTGACTGGGAACCGAATGGGGGCAGGCAGTCTTGAGACAGTTAGCATGACAATCCAGGCTCCAACTCGTTACCTTGCCCGTCACCCAATCGAACGTGGGATTGTGTTCCTTCAGCCAGGGGTATCCAAGGACCAGAGGAACATGGGAAGACGGCAGAATGAAAAATGAAATCATCTCAGAATGATTCCCTGACAACCGCATCTTAACCGGTTCAGTCCTCATCGTGATACGTGCCAGACTACTGCCGTTCAGAGTGGTCGCTTCAATGGCTTCCGGCAATTGCTCCTTGGAAAGCCCCAGCTGTTCCACCAACTCGGCATCAAGAAAGCTTCCATCGGCACCTGAATCGATAAAAGCGTTAAGCGCTAAGCTCTGATTCCTGTTCACAAGGGTAGCCGGGAAGCGGGGTCTGACAGAGGTACTGAGAGGTTGAAACTGGCTCGCTAAAAGTCCTCCCAACTTTAGCGAGCCGGGCAGTTTGACGACCGCCGGGAACAAGTGGAGATGTAATGTCCCGAGCTACCACAGTAGAGGCAGCAGTTGGTCTTACGTCTATGTTGACGCTCCTCCTTGGTTAACCCGTGCCGCCCCACTTGCATGGGTTCCGAATCGGGAGAGAGGACCTCTCCACTAATCCACTGTGGTGGAGAATGATCGATGTGTTCTGGTCCACCACCCGACCCGACTGGGAACTGAGAAACTGATCGATGGGACGGACCCCATTGCTTCTCCCTCCTTCGCTCTCGGACTCGATTATCCACCCGAATGGACAAGGCTACCAAGCTGTCCAGGTCACTAGGCTCCGGATAGGAGATCAACTCATCCTTGAGCTGCTCCGACAGACCCTGGTAAAAGGCCGCTTGCAGAGACTCCTCGTTCCACCCACTCTCCACAGCCAACGTCTTGAACTCAATCACGAAGTCGGCCACGCTGCGAGTTCCTTGGCGAAGCGAAAACAGGCGCCTAGCTGCGTCCCTCCCTCGGACGGAATGGTCGAAGAGCTTCCTCATCTCGGTCGTGAACCCCTGGTATGAAGCCATGCAGGGATCCTGTCGTTCCCAAACGGCTGAAGCCCACTCCAGCGCACGACCACGCAGCAACTCAATCACAAAGGCTATCCTAGCCTTGTCTGTGGCATAAGAGTAGGGCTGTAGATCGAACACTAGTCCACACTGCATAAGGAAGGAACGGCATCTTCCCAGCTCCCCTCATATTTATCCGGCGTCGGAACCTTGGGCTCACGGATGGCCACAGCTTCAGAAGCGGCAGGCGAGATGGATGAAACCGGTAGTGGATCCTCCACCGGCCACTTGCGTTGGTTCTGGACCTCCGTCAGACCGGTAGAAAGGTTCCGAACTGACAACGCGATCTCCTGTAGTACCGTGCTATGATGACCCAACATCTTCTCCTGCTGGGTAATAGCATGGCGAACAGAGTCCAGGTCCGCTGGGTTCATTACTGGCCGGATCGTTCTGTCACGGTTTACTAAGCCAGAACCCAGAAGCAGACCAGGACAAGGTAAGTGGTGTCAAAAGGTGAGTGTTTATTTACTGAACCAAGGGTGAAGGGAAATAATCCAGGGAACAGAGCGGCGGCGTGGAGGAGTTGTAGAGGGTCCAGTGGTTGATCCGATGATGGCTCGGCAGCCGCCGACCATCAGGCAGAGGTTGGGTAGAGGTTCCGGACGAGTGACTGTGGGGAGAACAAAAACGGAGGTAAGTACCAGGCAGGTCAACAGGGTGCAACAAAACAACAAAAACTAACTCTAGTACTGAGGCTGATACGCCGGCAAAACATACTGTTCATGGCTAACGATCCGGCAGGAACTGGATGTTGGGCCAGACCCTAAGAAGGGTGATGATTAGGCCCAGGTGTGCCGATTGCTGATGGGAAGCAGGTGCGGAAACAAGCGCGCTCCCCGGAGCGTTCCCGAACCCTCGGGAAACAGGAGCTACGACCAGAAACACTCGTCACCAGACAGGACCCGACTCAGACCGCCGGGATCGTTACAGGTATTGACTTATATGCTGCCCCTGTCTTCATGTTGTTGCTGGACATATCTTTTTTAAAATGTGTGTAGGTCACCTAAATCATCAGAAAAATTGCCCCTCCTGAGAATTTTTTCAGGAGCCGCCACTGCTTCTGGACTAGACTGGGAGACTTCTTTTGGTTATTCACTTCTCTATCATGTAACTTTATTTTACATTAGTATAAAATATATAAGAAATAAATATGTATATAAATATTCTGTATATAATGTGTTGTGCCCAACATGTAAGTGACATTGACATTATGAAATACTGTATTTCTGGCCTATGTTGAAAGTTTGACTTTTTTGTAAAATAGAAAAAATCTTCATGTTGACATAAATGTTGTTCTGATATCAAGTTGAAAATAAATGTGGAACAACCGGCTATTTCTTAGGATGTTTGTATTTCTTGATACAACATAGACAGTACTTTAGTGCTGAAATAGAAGTGGACATTTTACTTGACCCGCCCATTCTTCCCTCTCAGAATCATCTATGGTGTTCTCTTGTGGTTTTAAACTGAACAGACAGTTTGTAAATGTTTCATAACGCGACCACAGACTTGCAGCATGAGATCCGTTCAGAAAACACGCAGGACACGTGGGCTATTTCAAGGAAATGGTGAGTGTGTCTCAACCTATATAATTGAACACCCAGTTACTGAATTGGTCATCATCACCATCTGCATCATCTTCATCACTTTCAAAGAAGACAAACAGAAGACAAATAAAAACAACTATTTACATTTTAATATTTTATACTGAAGTTATACTGTCTCTGACTGAGACTTCCACTGGTATTACTGGGAGAAGAGTTATACTGTCTCTGGCTGACACCTCTACTAGTATTACTGGGAGAAGATATGTACTGTCTCTTTCTGACTGAGACTTATACTAGTATTACTGGGAGAAGAGTTATACTGTCTCTGGTATTACTGGGAGAATAGTTATACTGTCTCTGGTATTACTGGGAGAAGAGTTATACTGTCTCTGGTATTACTGGGAGAAGAGTTATACTGTCTCTGGTATTACTGGGAGAAGAGTAATACTGTCTCTGGTATTACTGGGAGAAGATATTGTCACACTCTGGCTCTGGGACTTTTTATGTTGAGTCAGGGTGTGTTCGTTTCGTTGTGTTCTGTTTGGTTGGGGTGTCTATGTGGTTGTTCTTCCTTGTTTGTAGTGAGTGACTCCCAATCAGAGGTAATGAGTGTCAGCTGTCGGCTCGTTATCTCTGATTGGGAGCCATATTTAAACTGTGTGTTTTCACCTTGTGTTTGTGGGTTTTTGTTCGATGTTCAGTCATTGTCACTGAGGACTTCACGATCGTGTTTTGTTTTGTATTCTCGTGTGTTTCACTATTAAAGTAATTATGTTCGCTACCAACGCTGCGCTTTGGTCCACTCACTTCATAGACGATCGTGACAGATATATACTGTCTCTGGCTGACACCTCTACTAGTATTACTGGGAGAAGATATATACTGTCTCTTTCTGACTGAGACTTATACTAGTATTACTGGGAGAAGAGTTATACTGTCTCTGGTATTACTGGGAGAAGAGTTATACCGTCTCTGGTATTACTGGGAGAAGAGTTATACTGTCTCTGGTATTACTGGGAGAAGAGTTATACTGTCTCTGGTATTACTGGGAGAAGAGTAATACTGTCTCTGGTATTACTGGGAGAAGAGTTATACTGTCTCTGGTATTACTGGGAGAAGAGTTATACTGTCTCTGGTATTACTGGGAGAAGAGTTATACTGTCTCTGGTATTACTGGGAGAAGAGTTATACTGTCTCTGGTATTACTGGGAGAAGAGTTATACTGTCTCTGACTGAGACTTCAAGTGATAATCACCCAGTTGATTATTATTATTGTTATTATTATTATTATTGTTACCCTGTACTATTATATTGTGTTTTTTGGTGTAATATAAATCTGTTTATGTTGACCAAATTCAACACTCTCTCATGGTCGTCACTAGTTAATAAACATTGCATAAAATATATTGACTTTTTCTACATTTTGTTACGTTAGCCTTCTTCTAAAATGAAAAAAAATATATATATATATTCCTCATCAATCTACACACAATACCCCATAATGACAAAGCAAGAACAGGTTTTTAGAAATTTTTGCTAATGTATTAAAAACAAAAAAAACAAAATACCTTATTTACATAAGAATTCAGACCCTTTGATATGAGACTCGAAATTAAGCTCAGGTGCATCCTGTTTCCATTGACCATCCTTGAGAAGTTTCTACAACTTGATTAGAGTCCACCTGTGGTAAAATCAATTGATTGGACATGATTTGGAAAGGCACAGACCTGTCTATATAAGGTCGCACAGTTGACCGTGCATGTCAGAGCAAAAACCAAGCTTGTCCGTAGAGATCCGAGACAGGATTGTGTCGGGGCACAGCTCAGGGGAAGGGTACCAAAACATTTCTGCAGCATTGAAGGTCCCCAAGAACACAGTGGCCTCCATCATTCTTAAATGGAAGAAGTTTGGAACCACCAAGACTCTTCCTAGAGCTGGCCGCCCGGCCAAACTGAGCAATCGGGGGAGAAGGGCCTTGGTCAGGGATGTGACCAAGAACCCAATGGTCACTCTGACAGCGCTCCAGAGTTCCTCTGTGGAGACGGGAGACCCTTCGGGAAGAACAACCATTCCTCCACCAATCAGGCCTTTATGGTAGAGTGGCCAGACGGAAGCCACTCCCCAGTACTTTCTGTGTTCTAGAGAGAGAGAGAGAGAGAGAGAGAGAGAGAGAGAGAGAGAGAGAGAGAGAGAGAGAGAGAGAGAGAGAGAGAGAGAGAGAGAGAGAGAGAGAGAGAGAGAGAGAGAGAGAGAGAGAGAGAGAGAGAGAGAGAGAGAGAGAGAGAGAGAGAGAGAGAGAGAGAGAGAGAGAGAGAGAGAGAGAGAGAGAGAGTTAGTTGGGGAAGAGCAGCATGGAGAAAGTCTTCATCACCATGGTTACCCTTCTGTTAGGTGAGTTCACTCAGTTGTATTACAGTTTTATGACATACTGTAGGTACTCTAGTGTGTGTTTTATGTATTCTTACAAATAGTTTGTAACAGTACATTTAGAAAGATGAAGTGTTGGGGTGAAAGGTTTTAATATGAACTGGACTATTTCTCATGTTTTCATGTGACAGCTCTGTGTCCAGCTGAGTCAGAGGGTTTGGCAGTGACTGGACTTGTAGGAGGACAGGTGGAAATCAAATGCTCACATAGATTCACACAGAAAAACATAAAAGACTTCTGCAAGGACACCTGCACTGGTTCAGATATTCTGGTTTTATTAAAGTTTTAATGTATTTAAAACCTCAGCTCTGACAACCAGACCCCATGTCCTCTTCACACCACCAGCATTCACATCTAGAGAGATTGAGGGAAACTACCACTCTACAGGTTAATACTCAACCATCCACCTACCTCTGAACTTGTATGGGTGGTCCTCTGTAGCTCAGCTGGTAGAGCACGGCGCTTGTAACGCCAAGGTAGTGGGTTCGATCCCCGGGACCACCCATACACAAAAAAAAAAAATTTATGCACACATGACTGTAAGGCGCTTTGGATAAAAGCGTCTGCAAAATGGCATATTATTATTATTATAACTTATCACACTCTCTCTCTCTCTCTCTCTCTCTCTCTCTCTGTTCTCTCTCAATTCAATTCAAAGGGCTTTATTAGCATGGGAAACATATGTTTACGTTGCCATAGCAAGTGAAATAGATAATAAACAAAAGCGAAATAAACAATCAACAGTAAACATTACACTCACGAAAGTTCCAAAGGAACAGAGACATTTCAAATGTCATATTATGTATATTTATAAAATGGGTGGGTCTAATCCTGAATGCTGATTGGTTAAAACCTCATTCCAGCCGGTGTCTATTCCACAAGTTACCACTGGCTAAATCTATGACGTTAAAATGCCTATTTACTCTGTTCCATCTGACTGCACAATCCACTGTCTCATCAGCCCAGCCGGCAATTTATAAACTTGATCTCCACTATAAAAGCATCTAGAGATTATCTCACATTTCTTTTAAACTAACATTTGTTTTCAACAGCAGAGATTTGTATAAACATTGCTGTCTGTGTCTCCGACATTTGCAACATTGTTTCAACATTCAAATTCGATCTCCAGCTGTCCTATAGTAATGAAGGGTTTCGGGACAAGACAGACAGGCACTGAGCATTTCTCAGCCAGTCGAAATCATGAATCAGCTGGCATCATTTTTATGGATATATACAAAGAAATGTCAATTGAAAAAGGAGCAGCTAATTTGCAGTGTTTCCAGCTTCGGTACGAAGTGAATGTGTGTTACATGAATCATGTGTTAGCTATTTTGTTGGCTAGCATTCTATGCCATGCGAAATAGTGCCTCATTAGCACATTGTTATGGATGTATCCAAATAAATGTCACTAGAAAACTGCTTAAACACATGCAAATGCCCTACTGTTGTTATTCTGGCTGCACTGTTAGCTGTAGTTGTCTAGCTAGCAAGCAAAGGATAAAAACGTTGCCAGCCAGTATGGAAATGGAACATTTAGAACAAAAAGACTGAATGACTGGGTCACGTTTCTGGCAACCGAACCGATAGAACGAACGACCAGCCGGCTTGGGAAGCAACCCTAGAGTTGTGTCGGGAGTGTTGTCTTGTGGACGGATGAAACACTATGAATAAATTAATAAAAATAATGTTTTTAATGAAAATATGTCAATCGTTATTTGAATATGCTGGTAAAGTCACACCCTGACCTGTTTCACCTGTCTTGTGCTTGTCTCCACCCCCCAACAGGTGTCTCCCATTTTCCCCATTATCCCCTGTGTATTTATACCTGTGATTTCTGTTTGTCTGTTGCCAGTTCGTCTTGTTCCGTCAAGTCCTACCAGCGTGTTCCCGTGTTTCCTGTGCTCTAATTTTTGTTTTTCCTAGTGTTCCCAGTTCTGACCTTTCTGCCTGTCCTGACCCTGATCCTGCCTGCCGTTGTCACGATCATTGAGAGACGGGTTAGACCAAGGTGCAGCGTGAAAAGCGTACATGTTTATTTAACTCAATAAACATAAACAAAACAAGAAACAACGTAACGTGAAGTCCTCAGGCTATACACATACAAGCCTAACACGGAACAAGATCCCACAACTAAGGTAGGCAAACAGGCTACTTAAGTATGATCCCCAATCAGAGACAACGAGCGACAGCTGTCTCTGATTGGGAATCACACCCGGCCAAACATAGACACACAACCTAGAACTGCAACATAGAAAATATAACATAGAAACTCACGCCCTGACCAGACCAACTAAAGACAACAGGCCTCTCGCGGCCAGGGCGTGACAGCCGTCCTGTACCTGCCTGACTCTGATTTGGATTACGACCCTTTGCCTGCCTTGACCTACCTGTTGCCTGCCCCTTGTACTGTAATAAACTCTGAGACTCGTACTATCCGCCTCCTGTGTCTGCATCTGGGTCTTAGCCTGAGCCGTGATAGGTAACCCCTTGCATAAAAGTGATAGTGCCCTGGAAGCCGGTGTTTGGAAGCTATATTGGCAATAAAAACACCCATGCCAATATATCCTCCAAACACCAGCTTCTTGGGCATTATCACTTAAATACAGTGTTGTAACGATGTGCAAATGGTTAAAGTACAAAAGGATATATAAATAAACATAAATATGGGTTCTATTTACAATGGTGTTTGTTCTTCACTGGTTGCCCTTTTCTTGTGGCACCAGGTCACAAATCGTGTTGCTGTGATGGCACACTGTGGTATTTCACCTTATAGATATGAGAGTTTGTCAACATTTCATTTGTTTTCTAAGTCTTTGTGGGTTTGTGTAATCTGAGGGAAATATGTGTCTCTAATATGGTCATACATTTAGCAGGAGGTTAGGAAGTGCATCTCAGTTTCCACCTCATTTTGTGGGCAGTGTGCACATAGCCTGTCTTCTCTTGAGAGCCAGGTCTGCCTATGGAGTCCTCTCTCGATAGCAAGGCTACAGTGGTTCCTCGTTTAAAAGTTGCGTCATAAATCAGTATAGCGTGTAGTCCTAATTCTGCTTTGCACGCATTATTTGGTGTTTTACGTTGTACATGGAGGATGTTTTTGCAGGATTCTGCATGCAGAGTCTCAATGTGTTGTTTGTCCCATTTTGTGAATTCTTGGTTGGTGAGCGGACCCCAGACCTCACAACCATAAAGGGCAATGGGTTTTATAACTGATTTAAGTTTATTTAGACAGGATTTGTTGTTCCTTTTGATGGCATAGAAGGCCCTTTTTCCTCTCAGATAGTTCACAGCTTTGTGGAAGTTACCTGTGGTGCTGATGTTTAGGTCGAGGTAGGTATAGTTTTTTGTGTGCTCTAGGGCAACGGTGTCTAAATAGAATTTGTATTTGTGGTCCCGGACCTTTTTTGGAACACCATTATCTTTGTCTTACTGAGACTCACTGCTGAGACCAAGGTCGGACAATGTGCAGAGCTGTCATCAAGGCAAAGGGTGGCTATTTGAAGAATCTGAAATATAACACATATTCTGATTTGTTTAACACTTTTTTGGTTACTACATGATTCCATATGTGTTATTTCATAGTTTTGATGTCTTCACTATTATTCTACAATGTAAAAAATTGTAAAAAATAAAGAAAAACCCTTGAATGAGTAGGTGTGTCCAAACTTTTGACTGGTAGTGTATATGTACAGTGCCTTGCAAAAGTATTCATCCCCCTTGGCGTTTTTCCTATTTTGTTGCATTACAACCTGTAATTTAAAATGATTTTTATTTGGATTTCATGTAATGGACATACACAAAATAGTCAAAATTGGTGAAGTGAAATTAAAAAAATAACTTGTTTCAATAAATTCAAATAAATAAATAACGGAAAAGTGGTGCGTGCATATGTATTCACCTCCTTTGCTATGAAGCCCCTAAATAAGATCTGGTGCAACCAATTACCTTCAGAAGTCACATAATTAGTTAAATAAAGTACATCTCTGTGCAATCTAAGTGTCACATGATCTGTCACATGATCTCAGTATATATAGATCTGTACTGAAAGGTCCCAGAGTGTGCAACACCACTAAGCAAGGGGCACCACCAAGCAAGCGGCACCATGAAGACTAAGGAGTTCTCCAAACAGGTCAGGGACAAAGTTGTGGAGAAGTACAGATCAGGGTTGGGTTATAAAAAAATATCAGAAACTTTGAACATTCCACGAAGCACCATTAAATACATGATTAAAAAATGAATGAATATGGCACCACAACAAACCTACCAAGAGAGGGCCACCCACCAAAACTCACGGACCAGGCAAGGAAGGCATTAATCAGATAGGCAACAAAGAGACCAAAGATAACCCTGAAGGAGCTGCAAAGCTCCACAGCGGAGATTGGAGTATCTGTCCATAGGACCACTTTAAGCCGTACACTCCACAGAGCTGGGTTTTACAGAAGGGTGGCCAGAAAAACACGTTTGGTGTTCGCCAAAAGCCATGTGGGAGACTCCCCAAACATATGAAAGAAGGTACTCTGGTCAGATGAGACTAAAATTGAGCTTTTTGGTCATCAAGGAAAACGCAATTGTCTGGCGCAAACCCAACACCTCTCATCACCCTGAGAACACCATCCCCACAGTGAAGCATGGTGGTGGCAGCATCATGCTGTGGGGATGTATTCCATCAGCAGGGACTGGGAAACTGGTCAGGCGCCTGGATGGCTCTAAATACAGGGAAATTCTTGAGGGAAACCTGTTTCAGTCTTCCAGAGATTTGAGACTGGGATGGAGGTTCACCTTCCAGCAGGACAATGACCCTAAGCATACTGCTAAAGCAACACTTGAGTGGTTTAAGGGGAAACATTTAAATGTCTTGGAATGGCCTAGTCAAAGCCCAGGCCTCAATCCAATTGAGAATCTGTGGTATGACTTAAAGATTGCTGTACACCAGCAGAATCCATCCAATTTGAAGGAGCTGGAGCAGTTTTGCCTTGAGGAATGGGCAAAAATCCCAGTGGCTAGATGTGCTGTAATTGATGCAACTACAAAGTATTGACTTGGGGGGGAGGGGGGGGGTAGCGTGGGGTGAATAGTTATGCATGTGAAGTTTTGTGTTTTTTTGTCTTATTTCTTGTTTGTTTCACCCAAAAACATATTTTGCATCTTCAAAGTGGTAGGCATGTTGTGTAAATCAAATGATACAAACCCCCCAAAAATCCATTTTAATTCAAGGTTGTAAGGCAACAAATAGGAAAAATGCCAAGGGGGGTGAATACTTTTGCATGCCACTGTACATGCACGCAGGCAACAGACACACACACTGCCACCATTGTTTATGATACACTGCATGACCTAAAGTATGTGGACACCTGCTCGTTGAACATCTCATTCCAAAATCATGGGCATTAATATGGAGTTGTTCCCCCATTTTCTGCTATAACAGCATCCACTCTTTTTGGAAGGCTTGCCACTAGATTTTGGAACATTTCTGCAGGGACTTGCTTCCATTCAGCCACAAGAGCACTGATGCTAGGTAATTAGGCTTGGCTCTCAGTCGGCGTTCCAATTAATCCCAAAGGTGTTCAATGGGGTTGAGGTCAGGGCTCTGTAAAGGCCAGTCAAGTTCTTCCACACCGATCTCGACAAACCATTTCTGTATGGACCTCACTTTGTACTCGGGGGCATTGTCATGCTGAAACAGGAAAGGGCCTTCCCCAAAATGTTGCCACAAAGTTGGAAGCACAGAATCGTCTAGAATGTCATTGTATGATGTTGGGGTAGCGTTTCCACTTCACAATAACAGCACTTACAGTTGACCGGGGCAGCTCTAGCAGGACAGGAATTTGACAAACTGACTTGTTGGAAAGGTCACATCCTATGACGGTGCCACGTTGAAAGTCACTGAGTTCTTCAGTAGGGTCATTCGAATGGCAATGTTTGTCTATGGAGATTGCATGGAGTAAGAGAGGGTAACATCAATACAACAACCCAAGACTCCACCTACCAGAACCTCAACATAACAACCCAAGACCCCACCTACCAAACCCTCAACACAACAACCCAAGACTCCACCTACCAAAACCTCATCCACAAAACAACAGTCCCAAACTAATGCTGCGTTCATAACACGTGGGAAACTCTCAAAATACTTATAGTAAACTGGGAGCAACGAATTGTAAGCATTCACATGTTGTGAACTAATTTAGAACGCTGATAGGCTAATATCAAACTAAATGCCTCAACCATGAAATAAAAGTACAGCTATCATGCTTGTAAACAAATTATAGTGTTCAACAACCATATTAATATATTGTTTTAATATAAATATTGTTTTGTTGTTGCTGCTGAAAATGCTGTTGTCAAGGTAATTTCCTTAGTATGTGACGTCAGCAGTCAGTATGTGGGTGAAGTCAGAGCTCAGAGATGATAGACACGTTTCCCACTAGTAATTACCAGTTGGAGGGACGTTCAAGTGGAATGTTCTCAGTCGTATGATAGCATTTACGAATATACGAGATGTTATGAACACAGCATTCATGTGTGACAAACTCACTTAATGACAGGAAAGTGAGTCAGTAAAGTCTCTGTAACATCGGAATAATTTTTATGCTATGAAAATCCATTCTGCACCATACTTTCTCAATTACTGTAAATGTGGATCAATGAAATGTAAAACATATAGAATGAAATAGACTGATATATAATTTAACTGTATTGTCATCATCTCAGTTATGTGTCTCCTCTGCTGAAACAAACATGGTAACTTTAGATCAGAGTTTTTTCAATTTAAATTATTATACACTATACACTATACATTGTACACTATACACTATACACTATACACTATACACTATATACTATACACTATACACTATACAATACTTGCTACCAATAGAATGTTATTTATATGGGGGATACAATCTTCCCAACTCTGCAGATTTAGCTGCGAAGAGACAGAATCATTAGATAATTTATTTTGGTACTGTCCATTTGTAGCTTGTTTTTGGTCACAGGTCCAGGAATGGCTGAAGGATTGCAATATTTACCTGGAGCTAACCTTGCAGATAGCACTACTTGATCTGAAAAGTCATAGTCAATCGATCAATAATATAATAATACTTTTAGCAAAAACGTTTATTTTCTATTTACAATCTGTAGAAACAATGAGAATAGAAGAGTTTAGAACTTTTGTGAAACATCACAGCACAGTTGAAAAATATATGGCAAATAGAAATCCAATATGGATGGTGTTAACAGATGGATGGGAGGTGTTGAATGGAGCTGAAAGATGGGACGAATAACAACTAACAACAACTAATAACAGCAAGATAACTAATGTAAAGCATACTGTGTCCATAATAAGAATAAGGTTGAGAGTTTTTGTGAAAGAGCACAGTTAGAAAGATATGGCATATAGAAGCAAACCGGATGGACATCATGAAAATGATCGGAGAGGTTGAGGGTAGAGGAAGTTCAGGAGTAAAAACAAACAAAATATAATTATTGTAAAATTGACTGTGTCCATAAAATGTATATAGTATGTATAAACTGGAAGTAGAGGCCTAAGCATTGTTGTTTACTAGTTTACTCCAATTAGGGAAGGGGTGGTGGGGTTAGAAAGTAATCAAGGGAAATCTATTTCAAAAAAGGATATGTATATATATGTATGTATATGTATTTATATGTATGTACAGTGAGGGAAAAAAGTATTTAATCCCCTGCTGATTTTGTATGTTTGCCCACTGACAAAGAAATGGTCAGTCTATAATTTTAATGGTAGGTTTATTTGAACAGTGAGAGACAGAATAACAACAAAACAATACAGAAAAACGCATGTCAAAAATGTTATAAATTGATTTGCATTTTAATGAGGGAAATAAGTATTTGACCCCTCTCAATCAGAAAGATTTCTCTCTCCCAGGTGTCTTTTATACAGGTAACGAGCTGAGATTAGGAGCACACTCTTAAAGGGAGTGCTCCTAATCTCTTCTTGTTACCTGTATAAAAGACACCTGTCCACAGAAGCAATCAATCAATCAGATTCCAAACTCTCCACCATGGACAAGACCAAAGAGCTCTCCAAGGATGTCAGGGACAAGATTGTAGACCTACACAAGGCTGGAATCGGCTACAAGACCATCGCCAAGCAGCTTGGTGAGAAGTTGACAACAGTTGGTGCGATTATTCGCAAATGGAAGAAACACAAAAGAACTGTCAATCTCCCTCGGCCTGGGGCTCCATGCAAGATCTCACCTCGTGGAGTTGCAATGATCATGAGAACGGTGAGGAATCAGCCCAGAACTACACGGGAGGATCTTGTCAATGATCTCAAGGCAGCTGGGACCATAGTCACCAAGATAACAATTGGTAACACACCAGGCCGTGATGGACTACAATTCTGCAGTGCCCGCAAGGTCCCCCTGCTCAAGAAAGCACATATACATGCCCGTCTGAAGTTTGCCAATGAACATCTGAATGATTCAGAAGAGAACTGGGTGAAAGTGTGGTGGTCAGATGAGACCAAAATTGAGCTCTTTGGCATCAACTCAACTCGCCGTGTTTGGAGGAGGAGGAATGCTGCCTATGACCCCAAGAACACCATCCCCACCGTCAAACATGGAGGTGGAAACAATATGCTTTGGGGGTGTTTTTCTCCTAAGGGGACAGGACAACTTCACCGCATCAAAGGGATGATGGACGGGGCCATGTACCGTCAAATATTGGGTGAGAACCTCCTTCCCTCAGCGAGGGCATTGAAAATGGGTCGTTGATGGGTATTCCAGCATGACAATGACCCAAAACACACAGGGGTGGCTCAAGAAGAGGCACATTAAGGTCTTGGAGTGGTCTAGCCAGTCTCCAGACCTTAATCCCATAGAAAATCTGTGGAGGGAGCTGAAGGTTTGAGTTGCCAAACGTCAGCCTCAAAACCTTAATGATTTGGAGAAGATCTGCAAAGAGGAGTGGGACAAAATCCCTCCTGAGATGTGTGCAAACCTGGTGGCCAACTACAAGAAACGTCTGACCTCTGTGATTGCCAACAAGGGTTTTGCCTCCAAGTACTAAGTCATGTTTTGCAGAGGGGTCAAATATTTATTTCCCTCATTAAAATGCAAATCAATTTATAACATTTTTGACATGCGTTTTTCTGGATTGTTGTTATTCTGTCTCTCACTGTTCAAATAAACCTACCATTAAAATTATAGACTGATCATTTCTTTTTCAGTGGGCAAACGTACAAAATCAGCAGGGGATCAAATACTTTTTTCCCTCACTGTATGTGTATATGTATTGTGGCGTACAGCAGGTCAGCCACCAGGGGGAGACTCGTTGAGGCCTGGTAACAGATGGAGTATACATCATGAGGAGGTGGCTCCATCTGCTGGACATGCCAGGTATTGGGGCTGATTGGGAGCTGGTGAGTAATTAAGGGCGGATTGCTCACCAGCTGTGCAAGGCCCATAAAGCTGCCAGAAGGGCAGCACATGAGGGAAGACTGGGGGAAGTAAGGTAACTTCCGTGTAGTTGGAGACGGTATCCTGGAGAGGGTCTCATGGGGGAGACCTAACCTTTTCTTTTGATTATTTTATTAATAAACACCCTTGAAACCGAGCTAATCATACTCTGTCCATGTCTGATCTGTATAAACGTCTTGACGCAACACCTTGATCTGCCACAGTATATGTATGTGTGTATATATACACTGCTCAAAAAAATTAAGGGAACACTAAAATAACACATCCTAGATCTGAATGAATGAAATAATCTTTTTAAATACTTTTTTCTTTACATAGTTGAATATGCTGACAACAAAATCACACAAAAATGATCAATGGAAATCAAATTGATCAACCCATGGAGGTCTGGATTTGGAGTCACCCTCAAAATTAAAGTGGAAAACCACACTACAGGCTGATCCAACTTTGATGTAATGTCCATAAAACAAGTCAAAATGAGGCTCAGTAGTGTGTGTGGCCTCCACGTGCCTGTATGACCTCCCTACAACGCCTGGGCATGCTCCTGATGAGGTGGCGGATGGTCTCCTGAGTGATCTCCTCCCAGACCTGGACTAAAGCATCTGCCAACTCCTGGACAGACTGTGGTGCAACGTGGCGTTGGTGGATGGAGCGAGACATGATGTCCCAGATGTGCTCAATTAGATTCAGGTCTGGGGAACGGGCGGGCCAGTCCATAGCATCAATGCCTTCCTCTTGCAGGAACTGCTGACACACTCCAGCCACATGAGGTCTAGCATTGTATTGCATTAGGAGGAACCCAGGGCCAACCGCACCAGCATATGGTCTCACAAGGGGTCTGAGGATCTCATCTCGGTACCTAATGGCAGTCAGGCTACCTCTGGCGAGCACATGGAGGGCTGTGCGGCCCCCCAAAGAAATGCCACCCCACACCATGACTGACCCACTGCCAAACCGGTCTGTTGCAGGCAGCAGAACGTTCTCCACGGCGTCTCCAGACTCTGTCACGTCTGTCACATGTGCTCAGTGTGAACCTGCTTTCATCTGTGAAGAGCACAGGGCGCCAGTGGCGAATTTGCCAATCTTGGTGTTCTCTGGCAAATGCCAAACGTCCTGCACGGTGTTGGGCTGTAAGCACAACCCCCACCTGTGGACGTCGGGCCCTCATACCACCCTCATGGAGTCTGTTTCTGACCGTTTGAGCAGACACATGCACATTTGTGGCCTGCTGGAGGTCATTTTGCAGGGCTCTGGCAGTGCTCCTCCTGCTCCTGCTTGCACAAAGGCGGAGGTAGCAGTCCTGCTGCTGGGTTGTTGCCCTCCTCACGGCCTCCTCCACGTCTCCTGATGTACTGGCCTGTCTCCTGGTAGCGCCTCCATGCTCTGGACACTACACTGACAGACACAGCAAACCTTCTTGCCACAGCTCGCATTGATGTGCCATCCTGGATGAGCTGCACTACCTGAGCCACTTGTGTGGGTTGTAGACTCCGTCTCATGCTATCACTAGAGTGAAAGCACCGCTAGCATTCAAAAGTGACCAAAACATCAGCCAGGAAGCATAGGAACTGAGAAGTGGTCTGTGGTCACCACCTGCAAAACCAGTCCTTTATTGGGGGTGTCTTGCTAATTGCCTATAATTTCCACCTGTTGTCTATTCCATTTGCACAACAGCATGTGACATTTATTGTCAATCAGTGTTGCTTCCTAAGTGGACAGTTTGATTTCACAGAAGTGTGATTGACTTGGAGTTACATTGTGTTGTTTAAGTGTTCCCTTTATTTTTTTGAGAAGTGATGCAGACAATTACATTGATGGAAGTTACAATCTATCTGCAATATTAAAGCTGATAATAATAACTCTATCGGAGAATTTGACTTATACATTGTTAACGTGTGTGTGAGTGTGTGTACGTCTGTATACATGTGTGTGTGTGTACGTGAGTGTACGTGTGTGTTTACGTTTGTTTACGTGCCCGTGTTGTGTCTGTACGTATGTGTGTACGTGTGTTTGTGTGTGCATGCGTGTGTGTGTCTGTGCATGAGTGTACGTATGTGTGTACGTGTGTGTGTGTAAGTGTGTGTGTGTGCATGCGTGTGTTTGTGTGCTTGTGTGCACATCTGTGTCTTTCTTCACCTAATGATTCTCCTCACTGTCTAACATGTTGATGATGAGGAGGATGGTGAGGATGAAGAAAATACAACTTCTACCCAGAATGCAGTGGACCCTCAGCCCGTGTCCAACGCTGACCCAGAATGCATTGCTCATGACCCCTCCCTCTACCAATCAGCCTATCAGGCGCGGGACCACAAAGCATTGAATGTCTACCAGAGCCTTAACAATGTCACAGACTCTGAATAGACTCTGTAACACTAATTGAAGTCTAATATGTAATTAAGTTCTAATATGTAATTATATGCTCTGTAGTCTGAAGAGAAGAGGTCGTCTGATTGTCTGGTTGTGACACAGTGTTCTTGTTACCAGAGCTGGGGACCAATTACATTTTATTTAATTCCATTTCAATACAATCAATGAATCACAATTCAATTTATCATTGATGACCATCATTTTCCATGTTGACTTTTCAATCCATGAATGGAATTTCACTTCAATTCCTGAATTGACCTAGTTGAAACATATAGTTTATTAGAATAACTGTAAGCTCGTCCCCAGGATCAATAGAGAGAGAGAGAGACCCGGCTGGTGGTCAAGATTTGAGTATGTATTAATCAGTACTGATAACATTCTGTAGGGGGCGATGTGGTGGTCATTCTATTGGTTTACTGAGATCTCAGTTGCTTGTCTGTTATGTGATGACATCATTCATTAAGGGGGAGTTGGGTTGTAGAGGAGGGATGTTTCTTCTGTTCAGAAACTCATCTGTTGAGTTGATCATTTACAAAGACTGCATTTGGATCAATGAAATGTCAGAAAAAGTAATAAAATATATTGATGTATACTTTAACTATATTGTCATCATCTAAAATATAATATGCCATTTAGCAGACGCTTTTATCCAAAGCGACTTACAGTCATGCGTGCATACATTTTTACGTATGGGTGGTCCTGGGGATTGAACCCACTACCCTGGTGTTACAAGCGCTATGCTCTACCAATTGAGCTACAGAGGATCATCTCAACAATGTGTTCCTGCTCTGCTGAAAGAAACATGGTAACTTTAGAACAGAGAAGTTAACAGTTTTCACACTTAGTCACCCACAGCTAGCTGAGATCTCTTGTGGTTTAGAAATCTAACATCCGGCTGGATTGAACCAGTTTCCATCTGCAGCACATAGACCTCCAGACACTAGTGTCAATTCAGAGCAATCACCAGGATATGTAGACTAATGCCCTCCCCCTCCACCGCCACTGTCACCACCATCACTATTTCCATCTTTCTGACATGCAGAGAGAGAGGGAGAGAGGGAGGGGGGTGGGGTGTCAGAGGAGGAAGGAGCTTTCAATGGAGGAAGAAAGAGCTCTTCAGAAACACCCAGCTGTCAAACACTGTCTAACTGCTGATGGTTTAGTAGGACTGAGAGTAGCTGACAGACAAGCTGTTGTGGACCTGTGCTTGGTAGTATCGTAAAGTAACTTTACCAGCATAGTAACTGTAATGGTAAAGTTACTTTAACAGTATAGTAACACTGGTAGTAAAGTAACTTTAACAGTATAGTAATTGAGGATTAACTGTCCAGAATGAAGATACTCCATGTTGTCTCCTGCTGTCTCCTCTCAGGTGAGTTCTGTCTGTCTGCCTGTCCACCTGTCTGTCTGTCTGTCTGCCTGTCTACCTGTCTGTCTGTATGTCGGCCTGTCCACCTGTCTGTCTGTCTGTCTGCCTGTCTGTAGTCTGTATCAGTTTCTATAGTACTAGACTGTGTACTGTCTGTCTGTATCAGTTTCTATAGTACTAGACTGTATACTGTCTGTCTGTAGTCTATATAAGTTTCTATAGTACTAGACTGTATACTGTCTGTCTATAGTCTGTATCAGTTTCTATAGTACTAGACTGTATACTGTCTGTCTACAGTCTGCATCAGTTTCTGTCTGGATGATATAGTATGATAAGTTAATGATTTGTCTATAAGGAGCCAGAACATGATACACTAGAGATGTGATCAGATGATATATCTGCATATTCATTGTAGAATGTACTGAACTTTAAAAGGTGAGGTCCTCTCACCTCTCACTTGATGGGTACAGTAGGACTATGAAGGTGTTGAGGACAATGAGGTTCAATTCCTCTTTAGTGACCGTATGTTTCTGTTTGACAGCTCTCTGTGTTGTGGAGTCAGCCATCACTAAGGTGACTGGAGTTGTTGGGGGAAAGGTCACAATTCGGTGCTCACATGCAGATAAATGGTTTGGAAAAAGCAATGACAAGTACTTCTGTGGGAAGAAATGTGACAGTTACAACGACGTTCTGGTTAAAACTCAGAAGAACAAGAACTATATTGAGAGAGGAAGATACGCCATACATGACTATAGAGATGGAGGCTTCACTGTTACCATTAAGAACCTGATGAAGTCCGACTCAGGGACCTACTGGTGTGGAGTGGAGAGATTTGGACTAGACTCATTCCAAGAGGTGCAGCTCACAGTTACAGATGGTAAGTTAACACCCAATCACATTTGTCTTGAAATATTCAGAGGTTATTGTTTGTTACAGGTTTCATGACTTCATTAGAGAAAAGCAATATGGTGACACTATTTGTGGATGTGTCACGCCCTGACTTTGGGGACTTATTTGTTGAGTCAGGGTGTGTATTTTCTATGTGGTGTAGGTCTATGTTATAAGTCTATGTTGTCTAGATCTATGTTGGCCGGTGTGGTTCCCAATCAGAGGCAGCTGTCGCTCGTTGTCTCTGATTGGGGACCATACTTAGGCAGCCTATTGGCACTAGTGGGTTGTGGGATCTTGTTCCGTGTGAGGTATGTTGTTTGTTGTACCTTGGACATCACATTTCGTTTAGTTTGTTGTTTTGTCGTGTTGTTTATTAAATTTAAATAAACATGTATGCATATCACGCTGCGCCTTGGTCTGACCCATTGATGAACGAACGTGACAGAAGATACCACCAAACGAGGACAAAGCAGCGTGCCCAGGCGGAGCGAAGGTCGGCAAGTTGTGGTCATGGGAAGAGATATTTGCGGGGAAAGGACCATGGGCTAAGGTAGATGCCCAGGCAGGAGAGGAGCAACGGCAACACGGGGGAGGCCGGTCGAGGAGGCAGCCCGAATAACATTTTGGGGGGGGGGCACACAGGGTGGTTGGCGGAGCCTAGGGTTAGAGCAGAGCCAACTCCCCGTACTCACGCGAGAAGGCGTATGACTGGGCAAGTTCCGTGTTATGCGGAGCTACGTACTGTGTCGCCAGTGCGCCGGCACAGTCCTGTACGTCCTGTGCTTGCACCACGCACGTGCCGTGCGAAGATGGGCATCCAGCCAGAACAGGGTGTGCCGGCTCAACGCTCCTGGTCTCCAGTACGCCTCCTCGGTCCCGCATATCCTGCGCCAGTTCTACGAGCTGTATCGCCAGTGCGCGTTGTGACGTCACGAGAGGCTACACAGCTTTCAGCGGGATTGCTCAAGTAGTGCAAGGAGACAAGGTTCAAACAAAACAAGGATTTTATTATAGGTCTTGGGAAATTAACGAAAATATAACAAAATTCTGTTCTCTTGTGGCTCTTTAAGGGTTAACAGTTCAGGGATGTCTCTTCCACATCCAAAGTCATAATTCTCACTCGCTCAGATAACTTTTCCCCAGCCTTACTGTAGTCCACGTTGCAGCTAGTGGCCAACCCAGCAAAAAGTCCTTCCAAATGTCTCTCACGTATTTCCACAGGTGCATATATCCAAAGGTGAGTATTTCCCAAAGGTAAGTATCTCCAAATCCTTATATTCCTCATGGAAGTGGACGTGCAGCACTCTTGTCCTCCAGAGAGCCCAGGTTGGAGACTGTGTCTCTTTCCTTCCCCAACCTTCAGCTCATCAGCTCCTCATTTGTTTCAGCTGCGTGGGAAGATTGGCCATAGAGGGGTGGGGTTCCCGACCATACCAGCAGATGGAGCCATAGCTGTCTGGGTTTGCAGCCACCTCAGGGGGATGTAACGTCCCTCCAGGACACAGCCTCTCGTGACATCACACATCCCCCTCCTCGGGACCGACGTCCTCGTCGGGGTAAAGGCAGCGAAGAAGGCATCACGCCGGGAGAGGGCGTCCGCATTGCCGTGGTGCTTGCCAGACTGCTCTCTCTTCAACTCCTCCAACTCTAGGACCAGGGACTCAGCCTCCTGTTGTCTCTCCTTGAGTTTCTTACTGAACGCATCCGCCTTGGTTTTAGCAGAGTTTAGCTTCTGTTGAGCAGCTTTCAGTTCCTTCTCTCTCTCTGCCTCCGCATTCTTCATCTTGTTCTCCAACACCTTGTACTTCTCCTCTGCCTTCTTCTGGACCTCCTTACTACTGCGCAGGGTCTCCTCACACTCCTCGATGGTCCTGCGCAGCCTCTCCAGCTCCTCCTGTTGCTTAGGGAAGGAGCTCTGTTGGAGTTTAGCCTGGAGGATATCTAACTCTTCTGTCTTCATGTCTAACTGTTGCTTTAACAAACGATACCTCTCAGCGGTCCCCTTCAGACCAGACAGTTCTTTGTCCAGATTCTGTAGCTCCGTCTCTGTGTCGGTCTGGGCACCTGCCATCCCTATCAGAGCCCGGGCGGGAGTGAGTAACTCGGAGGATTGCACCGGAGCCTTCCCAGGATGAGTCTTGCCTCTCCGTTTCCGAGGTACTCGGGTTATCCTCTCCTGAGACTCTCTCCAGAGTGGGTAAAAGGCTGGGCAGTCTCGTCCAATTAGGACAGGGACGGGGAGGGAATCAACCACCCCCGCCGTCGTGTGTATGGTTCCCCGTGTGCTGGTCATTGTAAGTTCAGTAATGGGGTATTCTCTGGTGTCTCCATGGACACAGGAAACTGGGAGGACTTTCCCCGGGGTCAGACACGTTGGGCCCACCAAATCCTTACGCACCAGGGTGGCCCGGCTACCAGAATCCAGTAAGGCCTCCACATCATGGTGATTCACAGTTACCGGGCAGGTGGGGGGGTCGATCTGGGCCGCCATCTACGACTCCCAAGAGCGAGGCAAAACGGTGTGTGGGTGCTGAGCTGGAGGACTCCGCAGTGGGCATAGGTTCATCGGCTGGTTTCCCACACTGCCAGGAGATATGTCCCATCTCCCCACACCGGTAACACTGTCGAGTTTCCCCCTCCTGGTGTACTCTTCTTGGACCCGCCTGGTTTCTGGCTCCCCCTGGAGCCGGGATAAGTCCTGACGTGGCTGGGTTCGAGACCTTGGGGTCCTTTGGACGGGTTCTTCCCATTTGTGGTGGGGCCGCACTCCTGGGGTCTTTTCGGGAAGCATTCAGCATCTCCGCTGTGGCCTGGTACTTTTCCACAGCTTCTACGGTCAGATCAGCCGTGGTCAAGGCCTGTTGACTGATGAACCGTTTTGCCTCATAAGGCAGGGCGCGTAGGTAACGATCCACCACAACGGCCTCCACCACCGCCGCTGCTGTATTCCTCTGCGGATCCAGCCATTTCCTTGCGATTCGGACAAGTTCATGCATCTGCGCCCGAGGAGGTTGGTCTGGTTGGAAGGTCCAGCTGTGAAAGCGCTGGGCCATACCAAACTTTGTGAGTCCATATCTGCTGAGGATCTCAGACTTCAGGGCATCATAGTCAGTAACCTGGTCAGGGCCCAGGTCCCGGACAGCATTCAGCGATTCCCCGGTTAGAAAGGGGGCTAACAGACCAACCCACTGTTGCTTGGGACAGGCTTCCCTAGTGGCCGTGGCCTCAAATGCATGCAGGTATGCCTCAATGTCATCGGTAGCTCCCATCTTAGATATAAAGTCACTTGCCTTTCTTGGGCGGGTATTTTGGACCACCCTCTGTCTCTGCAACTGCAATTCCTCTGCCTTCAGAAGGTTGGCTTTCTTTTGCTCCTCCAAGAGAGCCACGTTTGCTTGCATCTGGGCTTGCTGGCCAGCAACAAGGGCTTTCAATATGTCCTCCATTTCAGTCGGGCGGGGAGCCTACGGCCAACTTGGAAAACTGGGTGATCAAACCTTCGGTATCCTCCTCTGACATGCACTATTAACGCTTGAGCGTGCCTGTATTCTCCACCATCTGTGACGTCACGAGAGGCTACACAGCTTTCAGCGGGATTGCTCAAGTAGTGCAAGGAGACAAGGTTCAAACAAAACAAGGATTTTATTATAGGTCTTGGGAAATTAACGAAAATATAACAAAATTCTGTTCTCTTGTGGCTCTTTAAGGGTTAACAGTTCAGGGATGTCTCTTCCACATCCAAAGTCATAATTCTCACTCGCTCAGATAACTTTTCCCCAGCCTTACTGTAGTCCACGTTGCAGCTAGTGGCCAACCCAGCAAAAAGTCCTTCCAAATGTCTCTCACGTATTTCCACAGGTGCATATATCCAAAGGTGAGTATTTCCCAAAGGTAAGTATCTCCAAATCCTTATATTCCTCATGGAAGTGGACGTGCAGCACTCTTGTCCTCCAGAGAGCCCAGGTTGGAGACTGTGTCTCTTTCCTTCCCCAACCTTCAGCTCATCAGCTCCTCATTTGTTTCAGCTGCGTGGGAAGATTGGCCATAGAGGGGTGGGGTTCCCGACCATACCAGCAGATGGAGCCATAGCTGTCTGGGTTTGCAGCCACCTCAGGGGGATGTAACGTCCCTCCAGGACACAGCCTCTCGTGACATCACAGCGTGCACAGCCCAGTGCGTCCTGTGCCAGCGCCCCGCACGTGTAGTGCGAAAGTGGGCAGCCAGCCAGGACGGGTTGTGCCAGCTCTCCGCTCCAGACCTCCAGTCCGCCTTCGCAGTCCGGTCCGGCCCGTTCCTGCTCCTCGCACCAAGCCAGTGGTGCGCGTCGCCAGCCCGGCCCGGCCCGTTCCTGCTCCTCGCACCAAGCCAGTGGTGCGCGTCGCCAGCCCGGCCCGGCCCGTTCCTGCCCCTCGCACCAAGCCAGTGGTGCGCGTCGCCAGTCCGGCCCGGCCTGTTCCTTCTCCTCGCACCAAGCCAGTAGTGCGCGTCGCCAGTCCGGCCCGGCCTGTTCCTGCTCCTCACACCAAGCCAGTGGTGCGCGTCGCCAGCCCGGCCCGGCCCGTTCCTGCTCCTCGCATTAAGCCAGTGGTGCGCGTTGCCAGTCCGGCCCGGCATGTTTCTTCTCCTCGCACCAAGCCAGTGGTGCGCGTCGCCAGCCCGGCCCGGCCCATTCCTGCTCCTCGCATCAAGCCAGTGGTGCGTGTTCCTAGTCCGGTCCGGCCCGTGCCTGCTCCTCGCACCAGACCAGTGGTGCGTGTGTCCAGTCCGGCACGGCCCGTGCCTGTTCCACCGGTGCCTGGTCCGGCAGCGGTCAGCTGCTCCACTCCGGAGCCAGAGCAGTCCGCTCCACCGGGGTCCAGTCCAGCTCCGGTCAGCGGATCCACTCCGGAGCCAGAGCAGTCCGCTCCACCGGTGCCCAGTTCAGCTCCGGTCAGCTGCTCCACTCCGGAGCCAGAGCAATCCGCTCCACCGGGGTCCAGTCCAGCTCCGGTCAGCGGCTCCACTCCGGAGCCAGAGCAGTCCGCTCCACCGGTGCCTGATCCAGCTCCGGTCAGCGGCTCCACTCCGGAGCCAGAGCAGTTCGCTCCACCGTCGTCGGGTCCAGCTCCAGTCAGCGGTTCCAGTCCAGACCCAGACGTCAGCCCCTCTCCAGGTTCGGGGTCTCCCACACCAGGGTCCAGACAGGGCTTGGTACTTTGTGGGAGGAAGGAGAGGGGAAGCAGCGCGCCGAGGTCCAGACCAGACCAGGGGCGCAACAGGGAGGCGGAGAGTAAGAGGTCGTCACGCCCGGAGCCGGATCCGCCTCCGAGGCGGAATGCCCACCCGGCCCCTACCCTGTTATGTTTATGTTGCGCGGTCGGAGTCCGCACCTTTGGGGGGGGGGGGTACTGTCACGCCCTGACTCAGGGGACTCGTATATGTTGAGTCAGGGTGTGTATGTTCTATGTTGTATATTTCTATGTTGGGGTTCTAGTATGTATAGATCTATGTTGGCCGGTGTGGTTCCCAATCAGAGGCAGCTGTCGCTCGTTGTCTCTGATTGGGGACCATACTTAGGCAGCCTATTGGCACTAGTGGGTTGTGGGATCTTGTTCCGTGTGAGGTATGTTTGTTGTACCTTGGACTTGACAGGATGCCTGTTCTGTTTTACACACAGCTCCTTCTAAACCGTCAACTGTCACTTCCAGACCTCATGTCTCCACAACCCTCCCAAACCTCTTTGCAACATCCCCAAACCTCTCTGCAACATCTTCTAACATCTCCACAACGTTTATGGCAAATGGAGATATCAGTGGTCACTCTTCATCAAGAGCAGGTATGATGAATCTTTCATCTTAGACATTACAACTAATATGTTGTGATATGAAATGCTGTAATGCTGGAGGGAATCAATTGGATCTGTTCAAGCATTGGACAAATCTCTCTCTCTCTCTCCTCTCTCTCTCGCTCCCCCTTCTCTCTTTCGCTCCCCGCTCTCTCTCTCGCGCTCTCTCTCGCTCACTCTCTCTCTCACACTCTCTCTCTCAATCTCACTCTCATTCTCACTTACACTCTCACTCCCTCTCTCTCTCTCTCTCTAGATTCTCCTCCCTCAGACTACTCTCCTGGTGCAGGACAGAGGCAGAGTGCTGGTAGGTTTCATGTCTACTGATTTCAGCGGTGGCTAAAATAAAATGGTTATATTATTTGGTAGCAGTGGCTGTGTTGTCATGATGGTGTATATGTGAGTCTCTCAGAGGCCTACAGGAAGTGATGCAGCTGCTGACACCATGGCCTCTGTTACTATGGTTACTCTGATCGCTACAGTCTCCTCCTTTAGCACACCTTTATTTTCTCTATCTCTGTCTGTCTTCCTGGCTGCCTGCCTGCCTGTATGTCTGTCTGTGTGTCTGTCTGTCTTCCTGGCAGCCTGCCTGCATGTCTGTCTGTCTGTCCGGCTGGCTACCTGTCTTCCTGCCTTACTGAGAGACTGACTGACCAACCCGCTGACCAACTGAGAAACCAACTGACCGAATGAACGTTGTAACTATCTCTGGTCAGCTCTGATGGTATCTACAGTGAGGGGAAAAAAGTATTTGATCCCCTGCTGATTTTGTACGTTTGCCCACTGACAAAGAAATGATCAGTCTATAATTTTAATGGTAGGTTTATTTGAACAGTGAGAGACAGAATAACAACTAAAAAATCCAGAAAAACGCATGTCAAAAATTTTATAAATTGATTTGCATTTTAATGAGGGAAATAAGTATTTGACCCCCTCTCAATCAGAAAGATGTCTGGCTCCCAGGTGTCTTTTATACAGGTAACGAGCTGAAATTAGGAGCACACTCTTAAAGGGAGTGCTCCTAATCTCAGCTTTTTACCTGTATAAAAGACACCTGTCCACAGAAGCAATCAATCAATCAGATTCCAAACTCTCCACCATGGCCAAGACCAAAGAGCTCTCCAAGGATATCAGGGACAAGATTGTAGACCTACACAAGGCTGCAATGGGCTACAAGACCATCGCCAAGCAGCTTGGTGAGAAGGTGACAACAGTTGGTGCGATTATTCGCAAATGGAAGAAACACAAAAGAACTGTCAATCTCCCTCGGCCTGGGGCTCCATACAAGATCTCACCTCGTGGAGTTGCAATGATCATGAGAACGGTGAGGAATCAGCTCAGAACTACACGGGAGGATCTTGTCAATGATCTCAAGGCAGCTGGGACCATAGTCACCAAGAAAACAATTGGTAACACACTATGCAGTGAAGGACTGAAATCCTGCAGTGCCCGCAAGGTCCCCATGCTCAAGAAAGCACATATACAGGCCCGTCTGAAGTTTGCCAATGAACATCTGAATGATTCAGAGGAGAACTGGGTGAAAGTGTTGTGGTCAGATGAGACCAAAATCGAGCTCTTTGGCATCAACTCAACTCGCCGTGTTTGGAGGAGGAGGAATGCTGCCTATGACCCCAAGAACACCATCCCCACCGTCAAACATGGAGGTGGAAACATTATGCTTTGGGGGTGTTTTTCTGCTAAGGGGACAGGACAACTTCACCGCATCAAAGGGACGATGGACGGGGCCATGTACCGTCAAATCTTGGGTGAGAACCTCCTTCCCTCAGCCAGGGCATTGAAAATGGGTTGTGGATGGGTATTCCAACATGACAATGACCCAAAACACACGGCCAAGGCAACAAAGGAGTGGCTCAAGAAGAAGCACATTAAGGTCCTGGAGTGGCCTAGCAAGTCTCCAGACCTTAATCCCATAGAAAATCTGTGGAGGGAGCTGAATGTTCGAGTTGCCAAACGTCAGCCTCGAAACCTTAATGACTTGGAGAAGATCTGCAAAGAGGAGTGGGACAAAATCCCTCCTGAGATGTGTGCAAACCTAGTGGCCAACTACAAGAAACGTCTGACCTCTATGATTGCCAACAAGGGTTTTGCCACCAAGGACTAAGTAATGTTTTGCAGAGGGGTCAAATACCTATTTCCCTCATTAAAATGCAAATCAATTTATAACATTTTTGACATGCGTTTTTCTGGATTTTTTTGTTGTTATTCTGTCTCTCATTGTTCAAATAAACCTACCATTACAATTAGACTGATCATGTCTTTTATCAGTGGTCAAACGTACAAAATCAGCAGGGGATCAAATACTTTTTTCCCTCACTGTATGATACATACAGTACTCTGTAAAGTCTCTCCTCCTGTCTGTGGTCAGGTCTGATGATATCTATGATATATACAGTACTCTGTAAAGTCTCTCCTCCTGTCTGTGGTCAGGTCTGATGGTATCTATGATATATACAGTACTCTGTAAAGTCTCTCCTCCTGTCTGTGGTCAGGTCTGATGGTATCTATGATATATACAGTACTCTGTAAAGTCTCTCCTCCTGTCTGTGGTCAGGTCTGATGGTATCTATGATATATACAGTACTCTGTAAAGTCTCTCCTCCTGTCTGTGGTCAGGTCTGATGGTATCTATGATATATACAGTACTCTGTAAAGTCTCTCCTCCTGTCTGTGGTCAGGTCTGATGGTATCTATGATATATACAGTACTCTGTAAAGTCTCTCCTCCTGTCTGTGGTCAGGTCTGATGATGTGGACCAGTGTTGGTCTGGTAGTCAAGGTGACAGTGTTAGGACTGGTCCTGCTCCTGTTCTCCAGACAGAGGAGAGTGTGTGTGTGTGTGTGTGTGTGTGTGTGTGTGTGTGTGTGTGTGTGTGTGTGTGTGTGTGTGTGTGTGTGTGTGTGTGTGTGTGTGTGTGTGTGTGTGTGTCCATAACAACTTGTAATGCAGAGGTAATAGACAGGGAGGTTGACTGTGTGTGATGGTAAACTAAACATCTTAGGGTTGACTGTGTGAGTCTATAGCGTCCTCTAGTGGGATTGTGGTGTAACCCGCTAACATTCCATGAAGAAAAACAGTGGCAAGCATCACTTGTTGATGGTTGAGTGCCCTCCACTTCTTTTCATATCTGAAAATGTATTTATTGTCATTGGTTCTCTATGCAGGTTGACTGTGTGTCTGAGGGGATCAGAGAGGCAGACAGACGGACAGACACACTCCCTGTGGTCATCTCTTCAGTCACCTCTACTGTCAACTCACCTACCAACTCTATAACCTACCCTGCTGGCCAAGCCTCTACAACCTACCCTGCTGGTCCAGCCTCTAAAACCTACACTGCTGGCCAAGCCTCTACAACCTACCCTGCTAGCCAAGCCCCTACAACCTACCCTGCTTGCCGTGCCACCGGTGTCCCACACTGTGACATCTAAGCTAACGCTAGCTGCCACAAAGATTATATAAATCCAAGCTATTCTACTGCAGATCACCCAGCTTCTCTCATCTACTCCAATGTGGATCTACCCAAAGATTCTAGAGTCTCTTCAAGCCCTCCAACAGCCAGTGGAACCCAGGATGATTCCATCTACTCTACACACCAGATACCCAAAGATACTGTAGAAGCTACAAGATATCCTGCTGTACACCTCTCTAAAGACACTCCAGAAGACGGCATCTACTCTACAGCCCAGCTACCCATAATAATGTAGGACTATATAATCTATACAAGGGACACGTCTCAAATGACACTCTATTACCTATCCCCCAAATGGCCCTGGTCAAAGGCAGTGCTCTATAGGGAACAATGTGCAATTTGGGATCATTACATTTACATTTTAGTCATTTAGCAGACGCTCTTATCCAGAGCGACTTACAGTTAGTGAATACATATCTTTTTTTATACTGGCCCCCCGTGGGAATCGAACCCACAACCCTGGCGTTGCAAACGCCATGCTCTATCAACTGAGCTACATCCCTGCCGGCCATTCCCTCCCCTACCCTGGACGACGCTGGGCCAATTGCGCGCCGCCCCATGGGTCTCCCGGTCACGGCCGGCTACGACAGAGCCTGGATTCGAACCAGGATCTCTAGTGGCACAGTTAGCACTGCTATGCAGTGCCTTAGACCACTGCGCCACTCAGGATGAAGGGAAGCTCCCTGTAGAGAGATGAAGGGTTGTCACCACAGAGCCGCCATCTTGGAATGACATGGGGGAAAAAATCCCTTTCATGTTTCATATTTTCCTTGACATATTGTATTCAAACAGCTCATGTGGTTTTACTGTATATATTGTGTGTAAAATATGAACATCTGGGTTTAAAATCACTTTTGTCTCCAGATTTTGTGAAAGTCAACCAACATTATTGTAAATATTTGTATAAATATGAACTATGTGTTGTTATAATAATGAAGACAGTAATACCATAATAGTCAGTTGTACCTTTGAGATTTACATATCTATTATATATGTACATAAACTGGGCCTTTTAAAGCATTTCATTAAAACTCATCAAAATGTTTAAAACAGTGTGTGTGTGTAGTGTGTTTGTCAGTGTGTGTGTGTGTGTGTTTGTCAGTGTGTGTGTGTGCACATGTAGAGGAAGAATCTCAACTTGAACCGCTTGACACACCCACACACACACACACACACACACACACACACACACATACACACACACTGAAACGCCACAGAGAGAGCAGATTCAGTTACAGGTACAGTGATAGCAGTAGTGTACGGGTGTGTGTGAAGGTACTCTGACAGGACTAGTGTCGGGGTGTGTTTGTGTGTGTGAGTGTGAAGGTACTCTGACAGGACTAGTGTCGGGGTGTGTTTGTGTGGGTGTGTGTGAAGGTACTCTGACAGGACTAGTGCCGGGGTATGTTTGTGTGTGTGAGTGTGAAGGTACTGTGACAGGATTGATTGTAGACAGTACAGGGAGAGATGGGACTTCACTGGGAGAGAATCATGATGACTGTCTGTATCACTATACTATATCTCCTCTCAGGTAGGTTTACAGTACACTGTTACACTAGAGACTGGTCCTAGATCAGGTCTACACTGTTACACTAGAGACTGGTCCTAGATCAGGTCTACACTGTTACACTAGAGACTGGTCCTAGATCAGGTCTACACTGTTACACTAGAGACTGGTCCTAGATCAGGTCTACACTGTTACACTAGAGACTGGTCCTAGATCAGGTCTACACTGTTACACTAGAGACTGGTCCTAGATCAGGTCTACACTGTTAAACTAGAGACTGGTCCTAGATCAGATCTACACTGATACACTAGAGACTGGTCCTAGATCAGGTCTACACTGATACACTAGAGACTGGTCCTAGATCAGGTCTACACTGATACACTAGAGACTGGTCCTAGATCAGGTCTACACTGATACACTAGAGACTGGTCCTAGATCAGGTCTACACTGTTACACTAGAGACTGGTCCTAGATCAGGTCTACACTGTTACAATAGAGACTGGTCCTAGATCAAGTCTACACTGATACACTAGAGACTGGTCCTAGATCAGATCTACACTGTTGAGCCTTGTCCATAGATAAGCATGTGAAATCCATAGATTAGGGCCTAATGAATTTATTTCAATTCACTGATTTCCTTATATGAACTGTAACTCTTTGAAATTGTTGCATGTAGCCTTTATATTTTTGTTCAATATAGATCACTGTTTATAGCAGAATCAAAAGTTGTCCACCAATTAGGTCACTGTTTATAGCATAGTCAAACTATGAATCAAAGTTAAAGTCATATAAACCAAACTTGAAAATCTACTCTGCTATTCTATTCTATTCTCCACAAATCATGTCTGTAACGCAGTAACTTCAATGAGCTAATAGGGGGCCCTCCCTCCCTCCCTCCTCTCCTCTCCTCTCCTCTCCTCTCCTCTCCTCTCCTCTCCTCTCCTCTCCTCTCCTCTCCTCTCCTAGATCAGGTCTACACTGTTACACTAGAGACTGGTCCTAGATCAGGTCTACACTGTTACACTAGAGACTGGTCTTAGATCAGGTCTACACTGTTACACTAGAGACTGGTCCTAGATCAGGTCTACACTGATACAGTAGAGACTGGTCCTAGATCAGGTCTACACTGATACACTAGAGACTGGTCCTAGATCAGATCTACACTGATACACTAGAGACTGGTCCTAGATCAGGTCTACACTGTTACACTAGAGACTGGTCCTAGATCAGGTCTACACTTTTACACTAGAGACTGGTCCTAGATCAGGTCTACACTGATACACTAGAGACTGGTCCTAGATCAGATCTACACTGATACACTAGAGACTGGTCCTAGATCAGGTCTACACTGTTACACTAGAGACTGGTCCTAGATCAGGTCTACACTGATACACTAGAGACTGGTCCTAGATCAGGTCTACACTGATACACTAGAGACTGGTCCTAGATCAGGTCTACACTGATACACTAGAGACTGGTCCTAGATCAGGTCTACACTGTTTCACTAGAGACTGGTCCTAGATCAGTCAACCTTCTACTGGTTAGTTTTCAGAAATAACTTGTGATGTCACGAGAGGCTGTGTCCTGGAGGGACGTTACATCCCCCTGAGGTGGCTGCAAACCCAGACAGCTATGGCTCCATCTGCTGGTATGGTCGGGAACTCCACCCCTCTATGGCCAATCTTCCCACGCAGCTGAAACAAATGAGGAGCTGATGAGCTGAAGGTTTGGGAAGGGAAGAGACACAGTCTCGAAGCCGGGGCTCTCTGGAGGACAAGAGTGCTGCACGTCCACTTCCATGAGGAATATAAGGATTTGGAGATACTTACCTTTGGGAAATACTCACCTTTGGATATATGCACCTGTGGAAATACGTGTGGGACATTTGGAAGGACGTTTTGCTGGGTTGGCCACTAGCTGCAACGTGGAATACAGTAAGACTGGGGAAAAGTTATTTGAGCGAGGGAGAGTTATGATTTTGGATGTGGAAGAGACATCCCTGAACTGTTAAACCTTAAAGAGCCACCAGAGAACAGAATTGTGTTATACTTTCGTTAGTTTCCCAAGACCTTTAATAAAATCCTTGTTTTGGTTGAACCTGGTCTCCTTGCACTACTTGAGCAATCCCGCTGAAAGCTGTGTAGCCTCTCGTGACATCACAGATGGTGGAGAATACGGGCACGCTCAAGCGTTAATAGTGCATGTCAGAGGAGGATACCGAAGGTTTGATCACCCAGTTTTCCAAGTTGGCCGTAGGCTCCCCGCCGACTGAAATGGAGGACATATTGAAAGCCCTTGTTGCTGGCCAGCAAGCCCAGATGCAAGCAAACGTGGCTCTCTTGGAGGAGCAAAAGAAAGCCAACCTTCTGAAGGCAGAGGAATTGCAGTTGCAGAGACAGAGGGTGGTCCAAAATACCCGCCCAATAAAGGCAAGTGACTTTATATCTAAGATGGGAGCTACCGATGACATTGAGGCATACCTGCATGCATTTGAGGCCACGGCCACTAGGGAAGCCTGGCCCAAGCAACAGTGGGTTGGTCTGTTAGCCCCCTTTCTAACCGGGGAATCGCTGAATGCTGTCCGGGACCTGGGCCCTGACCAGGTTACTGACTATGATGCCCTGAAGTCTGAGATCCTCAGCAGATATGGACTCACAAAGTTTGGTATGGCCCAGCGCTTTCACAGCTGGACCTTCCAACCAGACCAACCTCCTCGGGCGCAGATGCATGAACTTGTCCGAATCGCAAGGAAATGGCTGGATCCGCAGAGGAATACAGCAGCGGCGGTGGTGGAGGCCGTTGTGGTGGATCGTTACCTCACGCGCCCTGCCTTATGAGGCAAAACGGGTCATCAGTCAACAGGCCTTGACCACGGCTGATCTGACCGTGGAAGCTGTGGAAAAGTACCAGGCCACAGCGGAGATGCTGAATGCTTCCCGAAAAGACCCCAGGAGTGCGGCCCCACCACAAATGGGAAGAACCCGTCCAAAGGACCCCAAGGTCTCGAACCCAGCCACGTCAGGACTTATCCCGGCTCCAGGGGGAGCCAGAAACCAGGCGGGTCCAAGAAGAGTACACCAGGAGGGGGAAACTCGACAGTGTTACCGGTGTGGGGAGATGGGACATATCTCCTGGCAGTGTGGGAAACCAGCCGATGAACCTATGCCCACTGCGGAGTCCTCCAGCTCAGCACCCACACACCGTTTTGCCTCGCTCTTGGGAGTCGTAGATGGCGGCCCAGATCGACCCCCCACCTGCCCGGTAACTGTGAATCACCATGATGTGGAGGCCTTACTGGATTCTGGTAGCCGGGCCACCCTGGTGCGTAAGGATTTGGTGGGCCCAACGTGTCTGACCCCGGGGAAAGTCCTCCCAGTTTCCTGTGTCCATGGGGACACCAGAGAATACCCCATTACTGTACTTACAATGACCAGCACACGGGGAACCATACACACGACGGCGGGGGTGGTTGATTCCCTCCCCGTCCCTGTCCTAATTGGACGAGACTGCCCAGCCTTTTACCCACTCTGGAGAGAGTCTCAGGAGAGGATAACCCGAGTACCTCGGAAACGGAGAGGCAAGACTCATCCTGGGAAGGCTCCGGTGCAATCCTCCGAGTTACTCACTCCCGCCCCGGGCTCTGATAGGGATGGCAGGTGCCCAGACCGACACAGAGACGGAGCTACAGAATCTGGACAAAGAACTGTCTGGTCTGAAGGGGACCGCTGAGAGGTATCGTTTGTTAAAGCAACAGTTAGACATGAAGACAGAAGAGTTAGATATCCTCCAGGCTAAACTCCAACAGAGCTCCTTCCCTAAGCAACAGGAGGAGCTGGAGAGGCTGCGCAGGACCATCGAGGAGTGTGAGGAGACCCTGCGCAGTAGTAAGGAGGTCCAGAAGAAGGCAGAGGAGAAGTACAAGGTGTTGGAGAACAAGATGAAGAATGCGGAGGCAGAGAGAGAGAAGGAACTGAAAGCTGCTCAACAAAAGCTAAACTCTGCTAAAACCAAGGCTGATGCGTTCAGTAAGAAACTCAAGGAGAGACAACAGGAGGCTGAGTCCCTGGTCCTAGAGGTGGAGGAGTTGAAGAGAGAGCAGGCTGGCAAGCACCACGGCAATGCGGACGCCCTCTCCCGGCGTGATGCCTTCTTCGCTGCCTTTACCCCGACGAGGACGTCGGTCCCGAGGAGGGGGATGTGTGATGTCACGAGAGGCTGTGTCCTGGAGGGACGTTACATCCCCCTGAGGTGGCTGCAAACCCAGACAGCTATGGCTCCATCTGCTGGTATGGTCGGGAACTCCACCCCTCTATGGCCAATCTTCCCACGCAGCTGAAACAAATGAGGAGCTGATGAGCTGAAGGTTTGGGAAGGGAAGAGACACAGTCTCGAAGCCGGGGCTCTCTGGAGGACAAGAGTGCTGCACGTCCACTTCCATGAGGAATATAAGGATTTGGAGATACTTACCTTTGGGAAATACTCACCTTTGGATATATGCACCTGTGGAAATACGTGTGGGACATTTGGAAGGACGTTTTGCTGGGTTGGCCACTAGCTGCAACGTGGAATACAGTAAGACTGGGGAAAAGTTATTTGAGCGAGGGAGAGTTATGATTTTGGATGTGGAAGAGACATCCCTGAACTGTTAAACCTTAAAGAGCCACCAGAGAACAGAATTGTGTTATACTTTCGTTAGTTTCCCAAGACCTTTAATAAAATCCTTGTTTTGGTTGAACCTGGTCTCCTTGCACTACTTGAGCAATCCCGCTGAAAGCTGTGTAGCCTCTCGTGACATCACAAACTTTACTACTTTACTGATTACATTTGAAGACAGGAAAGTTTGTTGGCTTCAAAATGTATTACTAAGCAGATGGCAAACCTTGTTAAATGTAGTATTTTAAATCTGATGTAAAGTGAGCAATGCCTTCATAGTAGCAGTCAAATTGATTGATCTAATCAAATCAAAGTGTATTTGTCACTTGCACAGGATACAACAGGTGTAAACAGTACAGTGAAATGCTTAGTTCCAAGCTCTTCTTCAACAAGGCAGTATTCAATATCAAAGGTTAAGAAATAGAAAAGTGATCAACTGTTCCGTCTATGTGATTGACAGCTACCTGTCATGGCCAGAAGATCTCTGTGAGGGGAGTGGAGGGACAGATGAAGGAGCTTCTATGTGAATACGCCTTCACCAACCAGGACAATGTCAAGGACTTCTGTCGGATCGATGACCGCCTATCCTGCCGGGACCTGATCCGGACCGGGAAGCATGACGTCTGGGTGAGAGAGGGGAGATTCTCTGTGTACGACAACACCACTGCTGCGGTCTTCACTGTCATTATAGACATGCTGAGCCTGAAGGATGCTGGGAAATACTGGTGTGGAGTGGACATCTTCTTATTGCCGGATGATGTCAGTGAGATTCAACTGCAGGTTACACCAGGTAGGCACTTTATCTCTGTGTTTCATTGGTTAATCCTGTCCCTCTTTAACCAAAGTACCACTTCTAAAGGTTTTAAATCATAACCATTCCCACAGCAGGGTGACATAACCATTCCCACAGTAGGGTGAATCCTACTAATCCTAACCCTGTCTAATAGAGGTCTAGGATATTGTTAAGCCTGTGTTTTAATCCTAACCCTGTCTAATAGAGGTCTAGGATATTGTTGAGCCTGTGTTTTAATCCTAACCCTGTCTAATAGAGGTCTAGGATATTGTTGAGCCTGTGTTTTAATGCTAACCCTGTCTAACAGAGGTCTAGGATATTGTTGAGCCTGTGTTTTAATCCTAACCCTGTCTAATAGAGGTCTAGGATATTGTTGAGCCTGTGTTTTAATCCTAACCCTGTCTAATAGAGGTCTAGGATATTGTTGAGCCTGTGTTTTAATCCTAACCCTGTCTAATAGAGGTCTAGGATATTGTTGAGCCTGTGTTTTAATCCTAACCCTGTCTAATAGAGGTCTAGGATATTGTTGAGCCTGTGTTTTAATCCTAACCCTGTCTAATAGAGGTCTAGGATATTGTTGAGCCTGTGTTTTAATCATAACCCTGTCTAATAGAGGTCTAGGATATTGTTGAGCCTGTGTTTTAATCCTAACCCTGTCTAATAGAGGTCTAGGATATTGTTGAGCCTGTGTTTTAATCCTAACCCTGTCTAATAGAGGTCTAGGATATTGTTGAGCCTGTGTTTTAATCCTAACCCTGTCTAATAGAGGTATAGGATATTGTTGAGCCTGTGTTTTAATCCTAACCCTGTCTAATAGAGGTATAGGATATTGCTGAGCCTGTGTGAGTCTGTTTATCAAAGCAGGTGAGGGGTTTTTCTCGTAACAGAGAACTGTGCTGGTTTCTCTTCTCAGATCTGTTCCCTCTTCAATTGCTCACTTCCTGGGAAACTGTGTGTACGTGAATGTATGTGTGTGTGTTTGTGTGTGTGTGTGCGTGTGCATGTGTGTGTTGGTGTGTGTGTGTTTAGTTGGTGTGTGTGTGCAGTAATTCACCTTTTACTGTTTCCCTTCAGCTATTTTCACCACAGACCTTGAAAGCCCTCCCTAGAACAGGACAAACAACCATACACAACACAGTGAGTTATGCACGTGTGTGTGTGTGTGTGTGTGTGTGTGTGTGTGTGTGTGTGTGTGTGTGTGTGTGTGTGTGTTATATACCAGGTGGACATCAGTTTCTCTTCTCTCTCTCTTCAGATTCCCAGCTGACTCTCCTGGTTCTAACCACGGTGACGTGTCTCTCAGCACTGCTGTTCCTGGGTTTCTTCACCCTCTCTCTGCTGCTGGTCGTCCAGAACCAGAACACCCTCAGTTCTGACTATGTGACCATGAACCCTGTCACAAGTGCCGGAATCACCCCAAACATAGATCTTGACAGCATAGACACTGCTGTAACGTCTAGACTCTACGCCCACATAGATCCACAACACATAGACACTGCTGTAAAGTATGGACCCTACGCCCACATAGATCCACAACACATAGACACTGCTGTAAAGTATGGACTCTACGCCCACATAGATCCACAGCACATAGAAGCTGCATTCAGCGGCCGAGTTGGCTTGACCATTGATGAGTACGTAGATATGGACGTCACTGGCCAAGCCGTCCACTATCACAGTCTTACACTGGGACAGCTTCCAGAAGACATCTACCAGAGCCTGATCCTGGAACAGCTTCTAGAAGACAACATGGATCAGAGCCTGGGGCCATCCACCAATTATACTGAACAAAAATAGAAATGCAACATGTAAAGTGCTGGTCCCATGTTTCATGAGCTGAAATAGAAGTTCCCAGACATTTTCCATACACACAAAAAGCTTATTTCTCTCCAAAACGTATTCTGATTGGCTGGACCTGACTCCCCGGTGTGTTGGCCTGTCTTCCAAGTGGGTGGGCATGGCTCCCAAGTGGGGTTCCCAAATGTCCCGTGTAGCTCAGTTGGTAGAGTATGGCGTTTGCAACGCCAGGGTTGTGGGTTCGATTCCCACGGGGGGCCAGTATGAAAATGTAACTAACTGTAAGTCGCTCTGGATAAGAGCGTCTGCTAAAATGTAAATGTGGGCCAATGCCCACCCAGGCCCAATTTTGACTGGCCAGGCATGTGAAATCCATAGATTAGAGCCTAATGAATTTATTTCAAGTTGAACTGTAACTCTTTGAAATTGTTGCATGTTGCGTTTATATTTTTGTTCAGTATAGATCACTTTTAATAGCAGAATCAAAAGTTGTTCACCAATTATTTCGTTCTATCTTGCAGAGCCGGGACCAACCACCAATTAGACCACTGTTTATAGCATAGTCAAAATATGAATCAAAGTTAAAGTCATATAAACCAAACTAATAAAATTTCTTGAAAATCTCCTCTGCTATTCTATTCTATTCTCCACAAATCATGTCTGTAACGCAGTAACTTCAATGAGCTGATAGGGGGCGCTGTTGGTGTGTTAGATTGATGAAGTGACGTGCAGGTCCGGCACCAGAACGAATCAGTTGGACTGCCATTTGATTTCGTGTTTTTCCCGGGACGTCCACACATGTTGTTAATGGTGTTGTAATAAAAACCACAGGCAGCTCATGAGATGAACATTCAGGTTCTTTCAATCACATTCATCTCTCTACTCCACCTGTCTGCCTCCCTTCCTATCTGTCGTGACTTGAGCTATCGCTAACGAAGTGCAACATTGTATCAACTCAGCAGGTTGACATGCTCAGGGGCGCACGCTCCCTCAATGTTATCAGGACAGAGAAACCACACACATGCTTATTGCTCACACGGAGCACTCCAAACAAAAGACAATGAAAAACATTGATAAAACTCCTAAATGATGTTCATGAAATAAACTAAAACTTGTTTCTGACTAGTGTAGAAGGATGTGAACTCTGCAAACAACGTTTCCACTCCTAGAATGACAATGGTAAATCACTGTATGTCACGTTCGTTTATAGACGGGACGGACCAAGGCGCAGCGTGATATGCATACATGTTTATTAACGAATAAACACAACGACAAAACAATAAACAAACGATACGTGACGTGACGTCCAAGGCAACACAACACAACACAACACAACACAACACAACACAACACAACCCACTAGTGCCAATAGGCTGCCTAAGTATGGTCCCCAATCAGAGACAACGAGCGACAGCTGCCTCTGATCAGCGAAACAGCGGCCCTCTTTCTTATTATATGTAGTCCATGTATCTGATGCTGTCTGGACAGAAATAGTATGACATGCCATACTCTTTATGACCAGACAGCATCAGATACATGGTCTACACATACAGAGACAGAGGGGCGCTGTTTCAATCGGATGCTTTAACTGAGATTGATGCGTCCTTCTATCGGCGCGCGTCTCAGTCAAATAAATGATCAATATTTCAATATTTAATTTGGACGGGCAAGGAGGTATGGTAGGGTGGGCAAGGAGGTATGGTAGGGTGGGCAAGGAGGTATGGTAGGGTGGGCAAGGAGGTATGGTAGGGTGGGCAAGGAGGTATTACTATTACTCAGTGTCACACTGTGGCTATTACACACATCACTTCCTGTTTCCTGTTCCCTGTTCAACAATGCAGTCTTACATCAGTCTATTCAGCCTGACATCACTAGGTCCAGTCTCCGCCCCCCTGTAATAGTCAGCAGGACAACGGTAGTCATAGCAACAGGTAACCTCTAAACCAGTGGTACTCATTATTGGACCCTGGCACTACACACCAAACCTTTATTAGTGGGATCAGGTGTGTAGTGCTGAGGCTAAAACTAAATCATCACCCCTTTGGGTCCCCAGGACCAGGATTAAGATACACTGCTCTAGACATAGATTGAGACAGTACATCTGCATTCTAAGCTGCCTAGCATCCAGATACCAGGGTATACAGTGCATTCAGAAAGTAATCAGTGATCAGGCACTGATCTAAACACCTCTAAACACCTGTAGAGTAAACATTATATCTGCCTAATTATTCTCTGCATGCAATCTCTCTCTCTCTCTCTCTCTCTCTCTCTCTCTCTCTCTCTCTCTCTCTCTCTCTCTCTCTCTCTCTCTCTCTCTCTCTCTCTCTCTCCCATCTCTGTCTTGATTAAGAGAAAGCAGTGAGCGAAGAACCATTAACAATAGCAACCCCAACAGAAGCAATGACAACCGATTCATCCGCTGGTAACAAACCTGTGTGTGTGTGTGTTACTAATGTGTTACTGTGTGTTCTCCAGGTGTACTGGTGTATATGGGGACAGGTCTGGGGATGGTGGTGTGTGTGTTACTAATGTGTTACTGTGTGTTCTCCAGGTGTACTGGTGTATATGGGGACAGGTCTGGGGATGGTGGTGTGTGTGTTGATCCTCATTCTTATCATATTCATCAGACAAAGGACCAGAACAAAGATAACTACTGGTGAGACACACACATGTTGTTTTACTATTCTTTTTGGGACCAAACAACTGATTCCAATTCAAAATCCCATTTCAACCCTAAACCTAACCCTAACCTTAAATATACCCCAAACCCCTAACCCTAAACCTAACACTAACACCTAACCCCTAACCCCTAACCCCTAACCCTAATTGTAACACTAACCCTAATTCTAACCCTAACCCTGAACCTAATCCTAAACTTAACCTAACCCAAACCTTACCCCAAACCCCTCACCCTAAACCTAACCCACATTCAACCCTAATTCAAACCCTAAACTTAACCCCTAAGCCTAAAATTGCCTTTTTTCAGTGAATTTCTCCCACTTGTCTGAATTTTCCAAGTTTTACTATCCTTGTGAGGACTTCTGGTCCCCACAACATTTTACATTTACATCATTCAACTTATGATAGCCAGTGGGATAACCTTTTTATTTTATTTATTTTCTTATGGGGGGTGGGGGAAGAAGGATTACTTTTATACTATTCCAGGTATTCCTTAAAGAGGTAGGGTTTCAAGTGTCTCCGGAAGGTGGTCAGTGACTCCGCTGTCCTGGCGTCGTGGGGGAGCTTGTTCCACCATTGGGGTGCCAGAGCAGCGAATAGCTTTGACTGGGCTGAGCGGGAACTGTGCTTCCGTAGAGGTAACAGGCCAGAGGTGGATGAACGTAGTGCCCTCGTTTGGGTGTAGGGTCTGATCTGATGGTTCACAGTATCAAAGGCAGCGGATAGGTCTAGAAGGATAAGAGCAGAGGAGAGAGAGTTAGCTTTAGCAGTGCGGAGAGCCTCCGTGACACAGAGAAGAGCAGTCTCAGTTGAATGACCAGTCTTGAAACCTGACTGGTTTGGATCAAGAAGGTCATTCTGAGAGAGATAGCAGGAGAGTTGGCTAGAGACGGCAAGCTCAAGAGTTTTGGAGAGAAAATAAAGAAGGGATACTGGTCTGTAGTTGTTGACATCGGAGGGATTGAGTGTAAGTTTTTTGAGGAGGGGTGCAACTCTCGCTCTCTTGAAGACGGAAGGGACATGGCCAGCGGTCAAGGATGAGTTGATGAGCGAGGTGAGGTAAGGGAGAAGGTCTCCGGAAATGGTCTGAAGAAGAGAGGAGGGGATAGGGTCAAGCGGGCAGGTTGTTGGGCGGCCGGCCGTCACAAGTCGCAAGATTTCATCTGGAAAGAGAGGGGAGAAAGAAGTCAAAGCATAGGGTAGGGCAGTGTGAGCAGGACCAGCGGTGTCATTTGACTTAATAAATGAGGATCGAATGTCGTCAACCTTCTTTTCAAAACGGTTGACGAAGTCATCCACAGAGGGAGGAGGGAGGGGGAGGAGGAGGATTCAGCAGGGAGGAGAAGGTGGCAAAGAGCTTCCTAGGGTTAGAGGCAGAGGCTTGAAATGTAGAGTGGTAGAAAGTGGCTTTAGCAGCGGAAACAGAGGAAGAGAATGTAGAGAGGAGGGAGTGAAAAGATGACAGGTCCGCAAGGAGTCTAGTTTTCCTCCATTTCAGCTCGGCTGCTCGGAGCCCTCTTCTGTGAGCTCGCAATGAGTCATCAAGCCACGGAGCAGGAGGGGAGGACCGAGCCGGCCGGGAGGATAGGGGACATAGAGAGTCAAAATATACAGAAAGGGAGGAGAGGAGGGTTGAGGAGGCAGAATCAGGATATCGGAGGGAGAAGGATTTAGCAGAGGGAAGAGATGATAGGATGGAAGAGGAGAGAGTAGCGGGAGAGAGAGCGCGAAGGTTGCGACGGCACATTATCATGCCTTGTGAGAAGGGGGGGACGTGAGAGGGTGATGTCAAAAGAGGAAAGGAGTGGAAAGAAGGAGGCAGAGAGAAATGAGTCAAAGGCAGACGTAGGGAGGTTAACGTCACCCAGAACTGTGAGGGGTGAGTCATCCTCAGGAAAGGAACTTATCAAGGCGTCAAGCTCATTGGTGAACTCTCCAAGGGAACCTGGACGGCGATAAATGACAAGGATGTTAAGCATGAATGGGCTAGTGACTGTGACAGCATGGAATTCAAATGAGGAGATAGACAGATGGGTCAGGGGAAAAAGAGACAATGTCCACTTGGGAGAGATGAGGATTCCTGTGCCACCGCCGCGCTGACCAAATGCTCTCGGGGTATGCGAGAACACATGGTCAGACGAGGAAAGAGCAGTAGGAGTAGCAGTGCTTTCTGTGGTAATCCATGTTTCCGTCAGCGCCAAGAAGTCGAAGGACTGGAGGGTAGCATAGGCTGAGATTAACTCTGCCTTGTTGGCCGCAGAACGGCAGTTCCAGAGGCTGCCGGAGACCTGGAACTCCACGTGGGTCGTGCGCGCAGGGACCACCAGATTAGAGTGGCAGCGGCCACGCGGTGTGAAGCGTTTGTATGGCCTGTGCAGAGAGGAGAGAACAGGGATAGACAGACACATAGTTGACAGGCTACAGAAAAAGGCTACAATAATGCAAAGGAGATCGGAATGAAATGGACTAAACATCTGGGAAAGCGAGAGAGCGGGGCCTCCCTCACTTACGTTTCACTGAAACACTCAAATATAACTCTCCCAACTTCCACTTTAGAAATTATAATTGTTGTAAACTACAGCGGTTCAATGTTTTCTAGGAATAGACTCTAACTTAGTTTATTCAGCTAGCTAATTGGTACAGTATTATTCAGTGAAAACCGCCCAGGGCACCGAATCCTATGACGCCATAGCCAACTAGCATGCCAGCCTCCAATAACACGGTTTAATACCAATACTCAGTTACAACAAACCACCAGTGTGTTAACACGCCAAACAGATCATTCGTGTCCGTGTCTAACGTTGTGTAAAGATTTGGGTTAATTTTGACAGTTTGAGTGAGTATGTCGTCAACTTATTCAGCCAGTTAGTTAGCTAGAATAGTTAGCATACTAGCTAGCCATTGCTCTCTGCCAATGAACCAACCCCTCCTCCCACGGCACGAAACACACAGAGAGAGCCAAGCTAACGTTAACTAGTCACCCATGTCCTGAATTCCCTTGAACGACTCTGTTAAAAACAAAAATAAATGTAGGTTATAACTTACCCTTAGTAGATACTGTTAGCCAGTTAAGTGCAAAGCTAGCCACAAGGATAGTAAAACCAAACACACAGACACAAACACACACACAGACACACACACACACACACAAACACACAAACAGACACACACACACACACACACACACACAAACACACACACACAGACACACACACACACACACAGGGATTATATATATATATATTACATGTCCCCTTTACAATCCTCAGAATCTGCTAACTCCAAAAGGACTGCCTTCCCCCCCATCTACCCCACCCCAGCCAATCAGAACCTAGATACATCCTGTGACATCACCACAACAACCAATCCTTGTCCAGATGACATCTACTCCAATGTTGGTCCATCTACAGAGGCTCCAGAGACTGTGAGCTATGCTACTGTCAACTTTCCCAGAGATCCATCCTGTCTCCACTACGCTACTGTCTCCTTCAGTAAAGACACTGATGTTAGTAACCCCCCAGACTCTGTTATATACTCCAGTGTTAGTAACCCCCCAGACTGACTCTGTTATATACTCCAGTGTTAGTAACCCCCCAGACTGACTCTGTTATATACTCCAGTGTTACTAACCCCCCAGACTCTGTTATATACTCCAGTGTTAGTAACCCCCCAGACTGACTCTGTTATATACTCCAGTGTTAGTAACCCCCCAGACTCTGTTATATACTCCAGTGTTAGTAACCCCCCAGACTCTGGTATATACTCCAGTGTTAGTAACCCCCCAGACTGACTCTGTTATATACTCCAGTGTTAGTAACCCCCCAGACTCTGTTATATACTCCAGTGTTAGTAACCCCGCAGACTCTGTTATGTACTCCAGTGTTAGTAACCCCCCAGACTCTGTTATATACTCCAGTGTTAGTTACCTCCCAGACTCTGTTATATACTCCACTGTTAGTAACCTCCCAGACTCTGTTATATACTCCACTGTTAGTAACCCCCCAGACACAGACTCTGTTAGTGAATTCAGAGCCATTCAGTGACTAGCTACACTACAAACATAATTGAACCAGGTTCCCGTAAAGCAATTGTAGTGACACACCACCACAACATACCCAAGAGTTTTCTAATGAACAAGTCTGTGTTTAATTTAAATGTGTAATTTAATTGTGTGAGATCTCTGGGGTTTCAAATGCCTGTATTGACTAGCCTGTTGCTCTGTTTTAATGTACACAAGTTACAATGTATACTTTATAATGATTGATGATACAATGAGGAACCTGTGAATGTGGCTTTCAATAAGATAACCTTCACCAAGTGGCAGTATTCACTTATATTTATTCAAACACCCAAATATAATTGTGTGTGTGTGTGTGTGTGTGAGTGGCTGTGTGTGTGTGTGTGTGTGTGTGTGTGTGTGTGTGTGTGTGTGTGTGTGTGTGTGTGTGTGTGTGTGTGTGTGTGTGTGTGAATGTGCTTTTTAATTGATAATGCCCGAGAAGCTGGTGTTTGGAGGATATAATGGCACTGGTGTTGTTAGGCCCAAGGATATATTGGCATGGGTGTTGTTAGGCCCAATGATATATTGGCATGGGTGTTTTTAGGCCCAAGGATATATTGGCACGGGTGTTGTCAGGCCCAACGATATATTGGCACAGGTGTTGTTAGGTTTCGAGGGCATTATCACTTTTATACAACGGGTTACCAACGTTTTCAAATAATGATTTACATATTTTCATTAAAAACATAAATTTTTTGAATTTATTCATACTATTTCATCCTTCCACAAGACAATAGTCCCGACACAAATCTAGGGTTGCTACCCAAGCCGGCTGGTCTTCATTCTATCGGTTCTATTGGCAGAGACGCGACCCAGTCGTTCAGTCTTTTAGTTCTGTATCTATGGACACCACCCAGTTCTTCGTTGTAAGAGTTCTATTGCCGTACTGGCTGGCAACATTGTTATCCCTTGCTAGCTAGCTAGCCAACTACGGCTAACTTACAGTCACGTCCAGCAGTGCAGCTAGAATAGCAACAAAGAAGCTGCATTTGCATTTCTTAAGCTGTTTTCTAGTGACATATATTTGGTACATGCATAACAATGAGCTAATGATGCACAATTTAACCTGGCATAGAAAATGTGCTCTCTCTCGTCAGGACACTGTTGTTCAGAGGAGCTAGCCAACAACACAGCTAACACAATCACTTCAACCTGAGGCTGAAAAGACTGCTAACTAGCTGCATTTAGTTTCACCAGTTTTCTATGGACATTTCTTTGAATATATCCATGAAAATGATGCAAATTCATGATTTCGACTGGCTGAGAAAAGCTGCCTGCCTATCTGTCTTGTCCCGACTCCAGACCCCTACACGTTCATTACGATGCGACAGCTGGAGATCGAATTTCAATAATGAATCAATGTTGCAAATGTTAGAGAGACAGACAGCTATTGAAAACCAATTGCTGGTCTAAAAGAAATGGGAGATAATGTTTAGATGATTTTTACAGTGGAGATCAAGTTTATAAATTGCCTGGCTGGGCTGATGAGACAGTGGATTGCGCAGTGAGATGGAACAGAGTAAATAGGCATTTCAACATCATAGCTTTAGCCGGTGGTAACTTGTGGAATAGACACCGGCTGGAATGATGTTCTAACCAATCAGCGTCCAGGATTATACCCAACCATTGTATAACAATAAGATAACCTTAACCAAGTGTCCATATTCATTTATATTTATTTAAACAAACACCCAAATATAAGTGTGTGTACGTCTAAAAACAAAAAACACACACTCTGACATGGAAGAAAACCCCAGATATCAACATAGAGTAGAGAAAGAGGAACTGACGATTTCGATCCAGAGAGAAAGAGAGAGAGAGAGAGCGAGAGAGAGGCTGGACTTAACAGCTACTATAACTCTTAAACGTGGATAGAGATGTGTTCATAGCTTCTAGGAGTGACTGGTAGAGAGTCTTAGTATCTGGGACTAGACTGGTAGTGACTGGTAGAGAGTCTTAGTATCTGGGACTAGACTGGTAGTGACTGGTAGAGAGTCTGAGTATCTGGGACTAGACTGGTAGTGACTGGTAGAGAGTCTGAGTATATGGGACTAGACTGGTAGTGACTGGTAGAGAGTCTTAGTATCTGGGACTAGACTGGTAGTGACTGGTAGAGAGTCTTAGTATCTGGGACTAGACTGGTAGTGACTGGTAGAGAGTCTGAGTATCTGGGACTAGACTGGTAGTGACTGGTAGAGAGTCTGAGTATATGGGACTAGACTGGTAGTGACTGGTAGAGAGTCTGAGTATATGGGACTAGACTGGTAGTGACTGGTAGAGAGTCTGAGTATCTGGGACTAGACTGGTAGTGACTGGTAGAGAGTCTGAGTATATGGGACTAGACTGGTAGTGACTGGTAGAGAGTCTGAGTATCTGGGACTAGACTGGTAGTGACTGGTAGAGAGTCTGAGTATCTGGGACTAGACTGGTAGTGACTGGTAGAGAGTCTGAGTATATGGGACTAGACTGGTAGTGACTGGTAGAGAGTCTGAGTATCTGGGACTAGACTGGTAGTGACTGGTAGAGAGTCTGAGTATCTGGGACTAGACTGGTAGTGACTGGTAGAGAGTCTGAGTATATGGGACTAGACTGGTAGTGACTGGTAGAGAGTCTGAGTATCTGGGACTAGACTGGTAGTGACTGGTAGAGAGTCTGAGTATCTGGGACTAGACTGGTAGTGACTGGTAGAGAGTCTGAGTATCTGGGACTAGACTGGTAGTGACTGGTAGAGAGTCTGAGTATCTGGGACTAGACTGGTAGTGACTGGTAGAGAGTCTGAGTATCTGGGACTAGACTGGTAGTGACTGGTAGAGAGTCTTAGTATCTGGGACTAGACTGGTAGTGACTGGTAGAGAGTCTTAGTATCTGGGACTAGACTGGTAGTGACTGGTAGAGAGTCTTAGTATCTGGGACTAGACTGGTAGTGACTGGTAGAGAGTCTGAGTATCTGGGACTAGACTGGTAGTGACTGGTAGAGAGTCTGAGTATATGGGACTAGACTGGTAGTGACTGGTAGAGAGTCTGAGTATCTGGGACTAGACTGGTAGTGACTGGTAGAGAGTCTGAGTATATGGGACTAGACTGGTAGTGACTGGTAGAGAGTCTGAGTATATGGGACTAGACTGGTAGTGACTGGTAGAGAGTCTGAGTATCTGGGACTAGACTGGTAGTGACTGGTAGAGAGTCTGAGTATCTGGGACTAGACTGGTAGTGACTGGTAGAGAGTCTGAGTATCTGGGACTAGACTGGTAGTGACTGGTAGAGAGTCTGAGTATCTGGGACTAGACTGGTAGTGACTGGTAGAGAGTCTGAGTATCTGGGACTAGACTGGTAGTGACTGGTAGAGAGTCTGAGTATCTGGGACTAGACTGGTAGTGACTGGTAGAGAGTCTGAGTATCTGGGACTAGACTGGTAGTGACTGGTAGAGAGTCTGAGTATCTGGGACTAGACTGGTAGTGACTGGTAGAGAGTCTGAGTATCTGGGACTAGACTGGTAGTGACTGGTAGAGAGTCTGAGTATCTGGGACTAGACTGGTAGTGACTGGTAGAGAGTCTGAGTATCTGGGACTAGACTGGTAGTGACTGGTAGAGGACTGGAGTGAGAGGAGAACAGTATAAAGTAGACAACATAGGAGGGAAGCCAGAGAGTAGAATGAGGAATCTCATGTCTATCAGCATCAGACTTCTCTGTGGTGAGTACTAATATTATTATACCATATTGAACTGTTACTATCAGACCTCAATACATTAATACACACCTCATATTGAACTTTTACTATTAGAATGTATTACATTAATACACACCCCATATTGAACTGTTACTATCAGACCTCAATACATTAATACACACCTCATATTGAACTGTTACTATCAGACCTCAATACATTAATACACACCTCATATTGAACTGTTACTATCAGACCTCAATACATTAATACACACCTCATATTGAACTGATACTATTAGAATGTATTACATTAATACACACCTCATACTGAACTGTGTTACTCACTGAACACTCAATTGTTGGCATATATAATTTTATGCTACAGTGATCAATGCTGTACTATACTATATCATTGAACACTGTTTTACTGTATTGCTGTAGTCCTGAACACATAAATGTACTGTGTCACTCAGCCACAGATTATTAAACATTCTCTACATATCACTCAAGTATCTCCATTACCTGACTGTCTGTGAAATATGGTGACAATGGGCAGCTGATGTTGTAGAGATGATGTGAATCTGTTTCTTTGGTTGTGTCATAGCTGTGAGCTGTGTGGTGTCAGGAGCAGTGGCGGCTCCTGAAAAAATTCTCAGGAGGGGCAATTTTTCTGATGATTTAGGTGACCTACACACATTTTAAAAAAGATATGTCCAGCAACAACATGAAGACAGGGGCAGCATATAAGTCAATACCAGAAGCATTTATTGACTGATCTGGGGAGATGGATTCCAGTTTCTGTGACAGATTATAAATAATCTCTGATGCCTTTGTTATATTAGCTTTTGGTTGAATGTACTGTCGTAGTAAATATATAATGTTATAGCTTGGTCTGACTAAAATCTTGTGCATGACCCATTTTGTGTTGGGCGTTTGTTTTCAATCAATGCTGTTCCTATCCTATAACAATGGACAAAAGAGTCCTATCTTGTCAGCCTTGTCAGCAGGTGGCCAAGGACAACACCCACGCCATAGGTCTCTCAGTTCTTCCAACTCACGAGTTCTTGCTCTGAGGACACACACACACACACACACACACATCATCACTGATAACACACACACACACACACACATCATCACTGTTAAACACACACACACACACACATCATCACTGTTAAACACACACACACACACAAAAATCCCCTCTCTTTAGGCTGAACATTTGAAGACAGAGAACCCGACTCAGAGCCAATGCAACAGTGGAGGGGTCCTCGCCCAACTCATCAGGACCAATCAGAAGATCAGAACTACTAGATTCAACCTACATCATTTATTGTATAAAATGTCAGCACACAATGTTTTCGGGGCTCTCTTCAGATAGCTCCCTAAGAGTTTGACGAACGAGTCCGTGCACACGATTCCAGATATCTTTACCTCTGAATAAACTGCCTTTATTATACCATATCCACCCTGTCCAAAGTCTCTACTTGGTCTCAGTTCTCCAGTAAACTTGTGATTATCAACAGTACACAATGGTAACAAACAATTGGGGGAACTCACGGGGCAGATAGTAAGGTCACAGTGACACAGAAAGCAGTTCAATGTCGGGGCTCGGGGGTACAGAGTCGCTCTCTTACCAGGATCGATTTTCCCTGTGACTGTCAGATCGAGGTCCGCTCCGACCAGGGTGAAGCCGGCCGGCTCCACTTCTCTGTCCGGGACTCTGTCATCCAGCCAAGTCTCCCAGCTGTATTGGATTCCGCTGCCAGCAACGTTTTCATTATTTAGTCCGTTCGTAGCGGGTATGTACACGATCAACAAGATCAGTCCAAAACCCACCACTCGAAATCCATGGTTGGCAGAATGTTTGTAAACTAAGTGTACAAATTAAAAACATAAAATAACGCCACTAAGTGTACAAATTAAAAACATAAAATAACGCCACACTGCAGGTCGCAAAGAGACGCTGCTAGCCGCTATTTGCTTAGTTACGTTCATGGTTACGTCACGTATGACGAAAGCGCGTAAGTGCAAGCCCACAGACACCCATAGAGAATGTATTGAAAGCTTTGAAATTTGAAAAAAATAGATTTTACATGACAGGCTATGAGAGACTTCTGGGCGATTTTCAACCTGACTGAAATCGCCCAAAAACGGGCGGGGCCATTTGAAGCACGACTTTAGCCTGATTTGACATTTAGTGGCAGTCAGATCAGATTACAACACTGATAACTACTGTTGCCGTGATATAATTGATTAGAAAAAAAATCCCTTCCTTTTCCCGTTTGGCAGTGCGTCGCCCATATCGCCCTATTGAACAGGCCGTCCCTGGTCAGGAGTGATCACAAAGAGAGGGACAGAAGGAGGAAATGCTAGCATTCAGTGTCCTTATGCACGGGGGTTTGAGACATACCAGAAGTACCTCTCAAAAGGGATCTGGGCCTACCGGGTTGATGTCATCAAAACCCAAACGCATCAACACCCAACGTGGACTCATAAAGGGAGATACTCTCTGAATGACGACACAGAGAGAAGAGTCTTCACTGTCACCATCACTAACCTGACCCTAGAGGACTCAGGGACCTACTGGTGTGAAATAAACACATGGTGGTGGTATCACAAGACTGAAGTCAGGTTAACTGTGGAGAGAGGTTGGTGTCTAAGAGTTTCTATTAGTGTGTTTATGTAGATGATTACATTTTGCACATTATATTTTTTGTTGATGCATTATATCTCTGTCTCACTCTCTCCTTGACTCTCTCTCTCTGTCTCTCTTCTCTCTCTCTCTCCTTGACTCTCTCTCTCTCTCTCTCTCTCTCTCTCTCTATCTCTCTCTCCTTGAATCTCTCTCTCTGTTTCTCTTCTCTCTCTCTCTCCTTGACTCTCTCTCTCTCTCTCTCTCTCTCTCTCTCTCTCTCTCTCTCTCTCTCTCTCTCCTTGACTCTCTCTCTCTTTTCCTCTCTCTACAGCTCCTTCTCCTCCCATCCCTGGCTCCATCACCTCCAGACCTCTCCTCTCCACGACACACCCATCAACAAACATCACCATGGCAACTGACTCCTCAAACTCCACTGCAGGTATATTACCCTCAGTAGAACTGCTCTCTATAGCCTACACACTTACCTGTAGGCCAACATCTCTCTCTCTCTCTCTCTCTCTCTGTAGCTCTCTCTCTCTCTCTCTCGCTCTATCTATCTGTAGCTCTCTCTCTCTCTCTCGCTCTATCTCTCTGTAGCTCTCTCTCTCTCTGTCTCTGTCCCTCCTCTGGCTTCTTTCTCTACATTTACATTTTAGTCATTTAGCAGACGCTCTTATCCAGAGCGACTTACAGTTAGTGAATGCATACATGCCTTAGACCACTGCGTCTCTCTCTCTCTCTCTCTCTCTCTCTCTCTCTCGCTCTCTCTCTGTAGCTCTCTCTCTCTCGCTCTCTCTCTCTCTCTGTAGCTCTCTCTCTCTCTCTCTCTCTCTCTCTCTGTAGCTCTCTCTCTCTCTCTCTCGCTCTATCTATCTGTAGCTCTCTCTCTCTCTCTCTCGCTCTATCTCTCTGTAGCTCTCTCTCTCTCTGTCTCTGTCCCTCCTCTGGCTTCTTTCTCTACATTTACATTTTAGTCATTTAGCAGACGCTCTTATCCAGAGCGACTTACAGTTAGTGAATGCATACATGCCTTAGACCACTGTGTCTCTCTCTCTCTCTCTCTCTCTCTCTCTCTCTCTCTCTCTGTAGCTCTCTCTCTCGCGCTCTCTCTCTCTCTCTGTAGCTCTCTCTCTCTCTCTCTCTCTCTCTCTCTGTAGCTCTCTCTGTCTCTCTCTCTCTCCTTCTCTGTCCCTCCTCTGACTTCTTTATCTCTCTCTTTCTGTCTTCCTTTGCCCCCCCCAACATCTCCCCCTCTCATCTCCCCACTCACTTCTCCCTCTCCCCCAGTCACTAACATTAACCATGTTATTTAGTCCCTATAACCTGTTCAACACGTAACTGTACTCAGAGAGGTGCTGTATTGAGAGACTAGTTATAGTCATTATCTTTAGTATTGTAACTGTACTCAGAGAGGTGCTGTATTGAGAGACTAGTTATAGTCATTATCTTTAGTATTGTAACTGTACTCAGAGAGGTGCTGTACTTAGAGGCTAGTAGTTATAGTCATTATCTTTAGTATTGTAACTGTACTCAGAGTGGTGCTGTATTTAGAGGCTAGTAGTTATAGTCATTATCTTTAGTATTGTAACTGTACTCAGAGTGGTGCTGTATTTAGAGACTAGTAGTTATAGTCATTATCTTTAGTATTGTAACTGTAATCAGAGCGGTGCTGTATTTAGATGCTAGTAGTTATAGTCATTGTCTTTAGTATTGTAACTGTACTCAGAGTGGTGCTGTATTTAGAGGCTAGTAGTTATAGTCATTATCTTTAGTATTGTAACTGTATGTCACACCCTGGCTCTGGGGACTCTATATGTTGAGCCAGGGTGTGTATATTCTATGGTTGTATTTCTGTGTTGGCCAGAGTGGTTCCCAATCAGAGACAACGAGTGTCAGCTGTTGCTGGTTGTCTCTGATTGGGAGCCATATTTATAGAGGCTGTTTTCCCACAATAGTTGTGGGATCTTGTTCCTTGTGGATTATTCCGTGTTGGTTGTGTTAACCTTTGGACGTCACGGTATCGTTTATTGTTTTTGTTCGTGTGTTCAGTCATTAAATAAAGTATGTTCGTTCATCACGCTGCGCCTTGGTCAACTCACTCTAACGATCGTGACAGAAGACCCCACCATACCAGGACCAAGCAGCGTGTCCAGGAGCAGGCGGCCTGGACATGGGAGGAAGCGCCGGGAAAGGAGCTGGAGAGGTTGGCGATGGCCCAGGTGGGCAAATCGTGGTCCTGGGAGGACATGCTCGGGGGCAAGGAGCCATGGGCTAAGATTAAGGCCCTGGCGAGAGAGGAGCAACGGCGTCAACAGTGTCGTCGTCGGACGGACGAGAGGCAATCCCAGAAAATTTTTAGGGGGGGGCACACGGAATGGGCGACTGGGCAGCAGGAGGCTGCCACAGGGCGAAATGGGAGACGAGGAGAGAAGGCCACCGGGTTACGGGAGCCATTGGTGAGAGGAGGGAAGGAAGTTGTAGAGGCACGGCGAGAGGTACTGAGGTGTATTGCCAGTCCGGTCCGGCCCGTTCCTGATCCCCGTTTAAGGCCAGTGGTGTGTGTTCCCAGTACGGTCCGGCCTGTTCCTGTTCCTCGCACCAAGCCTACGGTTCGCGTCGCCAGCCCGGCCCGGCCTGTTCCTGCTCCTCGCACCAAGCCTACGGTGTGCGTCGCCAGCCCGGCCCGGCCTGTTCCTGCCATTCGCACCAAGCCTACGGTGTGCGTCGCCAGCCCGGCCCGGCCTGTTCCTGCCACTCGCACCAAGCCTACGGTGCGCGTCGCCAGCCCGGCCCGGCCTGTTCCTGCCCCTCGCACCAAGCCTACGGTGCGAGTCGTCAGCCCGGCCCGACCGGTTCCTGCTCCTCGCACCAAGCCTACGGTGTGCGTCGCCAGCCCGGCCCGGCCTGTTCCTGCCCTTCGCACCAAGCCTACGGTGTGCGTCACCAGCCCGGCCCGGCCTGTTCCTGCCACTCGCACCAAGCCTACGGTGCGCGTCGCCAGCCCGGCCCGGCCTGTTCCTGCCCCTCGCACCAAGCCTACGGTGCGTGTCGCAAGCCCGGTCCGGCCTGTTCCTGCCCCTCGCACCAAGCCTACGGTGCGAGTCGCCAGCCCAGCCCGGCCTGTTCCTGCTCCTCGCACCAAGCCTACGGTGCGTGTCGCAAGCCCGGTCCGGCCTGTTCCTGCCACTCGCACCAAGCCTACGTTGCGCGTCGCCAGCCCGGCCCGGCCTGTTCCTGCCCCTCGCACCAAGCCTACGGTGCGCGTCGCCAGCCCGGCCCGGCCTGTTCCTGCCCCTCGCACCAAGCCTACGGTGCGCGTCGCCAGCCCGGCCCGGCCTGTTCCTGCTCCTCGCACCAAGCCTACGGCGCGCGTCGCCAGCCCGGCCCGGCCTGTTCCTGCCCCTCGCACCAAGCCTACGGTGCGAGTCGTCAGCCCGGCCCGGCCTGTTCCTGCTCCTCGCACCAAGCCTACGGTGCGAGTCGTCAGCCCGGCCCGGCCTGTTCCTGCTCCTCGCACCAAACCTACGGTGTGCGTCGCCAGCCCGTCCCGGCCTGTTCCTGCTCCACGCACCAAGCCAGGGGTGCGCATCGTCAGCCCGGTCCGGCCCGTTCCTGCTCCATGCACCAAGCCAGGGGAGCGAGTCGTCAGCCCGGTCCGGCCCGTTCCTGCTCCATGCACCAAGCCAGGGGTGCGAGTCGTCAGCCCGGTCCGGCCCGTTCCTGCTCCACGTACCAAGCCAGGGGTGCGCATCGTCAGCCCGGGCCGGCCCGTTCCTGCTCCACGCACCAAGCCAGGGGTGCGCATCGTCAGCCCGGTCCGGCTCGTTCCTGCTCCATGCACCAAGCCAGGGGTGCGAGTCGTCAGCCCGGTCCGGCCCGTTCCTGCTCCACGCACCAAGCCAGGGGTGCGAGTCGTCAGCCCGGTCCGGCCCGTTCCTGCTCCACGCACCAAGCCAGGGGTGCGAGTCGTCAGCCCAGTCCGGCCCGTTCCTGCTCCACGCACCAAGCCAGGGGTGCGCATCGTCAGCCCGGTCCGGCCCGTTCCTGCTCCAGGCACCAAGCCAGGGGTGCGCATCGTCAGCCCGGTCCGGCCCGTTGCTGCTCCACGCACCAAGCCAGGGGTGCGCATCGTCAGCCCGGTCCGGCCCGTTCCTGCTCCACGCACCAAGTCAGGGGTGCGCGTCGTCAGTCCGGCACAACCCGTGCCTGGGTCACCGGTGCCTGGTCAGGTACCGGTCAGCTGCTCCACACCGGAGCTTAAGCAATCCGCGCCTACGATGTCCAGTCCAGCTCCAGCCAGCGGGGCCAGACCGGATCAGGGGCGCTACGGGGGGATTATTGGAGGGTGGTGGGCGAGCCCGGAGCCGGAACCGCCTCCGAGGAGGAATGCCAACCCAGCCCTCCCCTGGTTTGTTTATGTTTAGGCGCGGTCGCAGTCCGCGCCTTTGGGGGGGGTACTGTCACACCCTGGCTCTGGGGACTCGATATGTTGAGCCAGGGTGTGTATATTCTATGGTTGTATTTCTGTGTTGGCCAGAGTGGTTCCCAATCAGAGGCGACGAGTGTCAGCTGTTGCTGGTTGTCTCTGATTGGGAGCCATATTTATAGAGTCTGTTTTCCCACAATAGTTGTGGGATCTTGTTCCTTGTGAATTATTCCGTGTTGGTTGGGTTAACCTTTGGACGTCACGGTATCTTATTGTTTTTGTTCGTGTGTTCAGTCATTAAATAAAGTATGTTCGTTCATCACGCTGCGTCTTGGTCAACTCACTCTAACGATCGTGACACTGTACTCAGAGAGGTGCTGTATTTAGAGGCTAGTAGTTATAGTCATTATCTTTAGTATTGTAACTGTACTCAGAGCGGTGCTGTATTTAGAGGCTAGTAGTTATATTCATTATCTTTAGTATTGTAACTGTACTCAGAGCGGTGCTGTATTTAGAGGCTAGTAGTTATAGTCATTATCTTTATTATTGTAACTGTACTCAGAGCGGTGCTGTATTTAGAGGCTAGTAGTTATAGTCATTGTCTTTAGTATTGTAACTGTACTCAGAGAGGTGCTGTATTTAGAGGCTAGTAGTTATAGTCATTATCTTAAGTATTGTAACTGTACTCAGAGCGGTGCTGTATTTAGAGGCTAGTAGTTATAGTCATTATCTTTAGTATTGTAACTGTACTCAGAGCGGTGCTGTATTTAGAGGCTAGTAGTTATAGTCATTGTCTTTAGTATTGTAACTGTACTCAGAGCGGTGCTGTATTTAGAGGCTAGTAGTTATAGTCATTATCTTTAGTATTGTAACTGTACTCAGAGAGGTGCTGTATTTAGAGGCTAGTAGTTATAGTCATTATCTTTAGTATTGTAACTGTACTCAGAGCGGTGCTGTATTTAGAGGCTAGTAGTTATAGTCATTATCTTTAGTATTGTAACTGTACTCAGAGCGGTGCTGTATTTAGAGGCTAGTAGTTATAGTCATTACCTTTAGTATTGTAACTGTACTCAGAGAGGTGCTGTATTTAGAGGCTAGTAGTTATAGTCATTATCTTTAGTATTGTAACTGTACTCAGAGAGGTGCTGTATTTAAAGGCTAGTAGTTATAGTCATTATCTTTAGTATTGTAACTGTACTCAGAGAGGTGCTGTATTTAGAGGCTAGTAGTTATAGTCATTGTCTTTAGTATTGTAACTGTACTCAGAGCGGTGCTGTATTTAGAGGCTAGTAGTTATAGTCATTATCTTTATTATTGTAACTGTACTCAGAGAGGTGCTGTATTTAGAGGCTAGTAGTTATAGTCATTATCTTTAGTATTGTAACTGTACTCAGAGTGGTGCTGTATTTAGAGGCTAGTAGTTATAGTCATTGTGTGTTTATGACAATAAGAACATCATGGCTAGAACACAAGGTAACAACAGACATAACTAAGTACCATAATGTAACACGGATTACATCTACCAAGTACCATTTATAAAATGGACTACAACTACCAAGTACCATTTATAAAAATGGACTACAACTACCAAGTACCATTTATAAAATGGACTACAACTACCAAGCACCAAACTGTTACATGGAATACAACTACCTAGCATTAAACCCTTATAAACTACAACTATAAATGTAAAGAAGATACATTTGTGGTGGAAACTAGCCACTGCATCTTTCACCTCCAGACAGTGAATGAGATTGAACCACAACAAAAACACACCGACTGTGCCTGATACTTGGTATTAGATTGAATAATCTGGCTCTTCCTATTGATATCTCATCATTAACATTTCATCTTTATTTCTGCTCTCCTCAACACCCACCTGTTTCTCTGTCTAATGTTGTCTTCCCTCTGAAATGAAGAAACACAGAAGTACAGTACAGTAGAGACTAGCTAAATGTAGCATCACTGGAACATTATGCCTGTGTACTGTCTCTGAGTGTTCTAGGTGATCTGATGTTCTCTGGTGTTGGTCTGGGTGTTCTAGGTGATGTGATGTTCTCTGGTGTTGGTCTGGGTGTTCTAGGTGATCTGATGTTCTCTGGTGTTGGTCTGGGTGTTCTAGGTGATGTGATGTTCTCTTGTGTTGGTCTGGGTGTTCTAGGTGATCTGATGTTCTCTGGTGTTGGTCTGGGTGTTCTAGGTGATGTGATGTTCTCTGGTGTTGGTCTGGGTGTTGTTCTACTACTGCTGGGTCTGCTGCTGTTCATGTTCTTTAGACAGAGGAGAGACAGAGACAGGAGACCAACAGGTACAGTAGTTATCACACACAATCGTTATTTAACAAAAAACACCAAAATATGTCAAAAAATAAATATACATTTTATAAATGAAAACAGTTAATTAAAATAACGTAAATCATCAAAGATAAAATATAAATAAATAATCTGTTTGATTTCCTCTTTAGCATCTAAACACTCCAACCAGGATCAAGACACAGGAACCATCGCTAACCCCATCTACTTCACAGCAACCAATCAGAACCCAGATACAGCCTGTGATATCACCACCATCTATGCCACAGCAACCAATAAGAATCCAGATACAGCCCGTGACTTCACCACCATCGACGCCACGGCAACCAATCCTTGTGCAGATGACATCTACTCCAACGTTGGTCCGTCTACAAAGGTTCCAGACAGTGTGACCTATGCTACTGTCAACTTCCCCAGAGATCCAGACTGTCTCCACTATGCTACTGTCAACTTCCCCACAGATCCAGCCGGTCTCCACTTTGCTACTGTCAACTTCCCCAGAGATCCAGCCTGTCTCCACTATGCTACTGTCAACTTCTCCAGAGATCCAGCCTGTCTCCACTATGCTACTGTCAACTTCCCCAGAGATCCAGCCTGATTCCACTATAATACTGTCTCCTTCAGTACAGACTCTGATGCTAGCAACCACCCAGACACTCACCCTACAGATGTAGACACCTCATAGATGTACTGCACCATTAAACACTCTGCTACATAGTCTACTACTGTCACTGATCTGTATGGCAAAGCATGAATTCATGTTTTCATTTATTAATGTTTTCACTCATTTGTGTTTTTAATTAATTTGTTTATTTGATCGTTCATTTGTTAATTCGTTTATAAATTAATCAATCATTCATTTATGTGTTTGTTCTTTCATTCATTCATTCATATTTTTATTCATATTTTTTACATCGATAATTTGTTAATTTGTTCGTATATTCATTTATTGATTTATTTGTTTGTTCGTTAGTTCAATCATCTGTTCGTTCATTCTTTTGTTTGTTTGTCGGTCGTTCCGTCTGTACCTCCGTTCATTCATTCAATCATTTTTCTACTGTGAATGTAACACTGGCTTGAACAAAAAGAGACAGTTTATCACTTTTAGAAAGCTTTGCTTATTCAGTGTTTTTTACTCCACTTGACTGGGAAATGAGCCTATGTGTATTTATCAATAAAGTACCAATATATTTTTATGTGTTTGATACATTCCATTCTAGACATTACTATAAGTCGTCCTCCCCTCACCAGCCTCCACTGGTGCTGTCAGTAAACTCAGTACCTGTCTCATCAGCATGTACCACTGTCACTAGACACACAGAGCTGAGATGGAAGAAGAGATGGAGGGATAGATGGAGGGAGATCGCCCTCCAGTGGCAGAATAACTCTGTTTCTCTCTCTGTAGACAGCCTCCAGTCTGCATGAGAGTGTATGAATGTGTTTCTGTGCTTTGATCCATAGAGGCCTCTCTCTCCCTCTTTTTCTCACTGATCTCTTTCTTTCTTTCTTTCTTTCTTTCTTTCTTTCTTTCTTTCTTTCTTTCTTTCTTTCTTTCTTTCTTTCTTTCTTTCTTTCTTTCTTTCTTTCTTTCTTTCTTTCTTTCTTTCTTTCTCTCTTACCCTCTCTATTCTGTGTGATGTAGGAACAGACAAATGATTGGTTAAGGAGGAAGAGGGAGGGACTGTCAGAAGAAACATGTGGTAGGAGGGTTTGAACTAGTAGAGAGAGAGAGAGAGAGAGAGAGATACAGATGCAGAAATAGGGAAGTACATAGTTGTACCAGTGCAAGGAGTGAGTGAGAGAGAGGGAGGGGCAGAGAGAGAGAGAGAGACATAGAGTACATAAAGTACATGACGTTTAAGTTCCTATAAGTAGAGAGAGAACAGAGAGAGTTGTAGACTTGGACACACAGCATTAAATCAGGACCTATTGACACCTGGACCAACCTGGAGAGAACACAACATTATATCAGGACCTATAGACACCTGGACCAACCTGGAGAGGACACAGCATTATATCAGGACCTACAGACACCTGGACCAACCTGGAGAGAACACAACATTATATCAGGACCTATAGACACCTGGACCAACCTGGAGAGAACACAACATTATATCAGGACCTATAGACACCTGGACCAACCTGGAGAGAACACAACATTATATCAGGACCTATAGACACCTGGACCAACCTGGAGAGAACTCAACATTATATCAGGACCTATAGACACCTGGACCAACCTGGAGAGAACACAACATTATATCAGGACCTATAGACACCTGGACCAACCTGGAGAGAACACAACATTATATCAGGACCTATAGACACCTGGACCAACCTGGAGAGAACACAACATTATATCAGGACCTATAGACACCTGGACCAACCTGGAGAGAACACAACATTATATCAGGACCTATAGACACCTGGACCAACCTGGAGAGAACACAACATTATATCAGGACCTATAGACACCTGGACCAACCTGGAGAGAACACAACAAGATGAGGATCCTGCTGATAGTCATCCTCCTCTCCTTCATGACAGGTAATAAGCTTGTAATAACTCTCTATAACAATGTAATAATATCCAGTTAGTCTTCTTATAATGGCTGCTACTACAGATAAGGAAACACTACGGTGTGTGTGTGTGTGTGTGTGTGTATGTGTGTGTGTGTGTGTGTGTGTGTGTGTGTGTGTGTGTGTGTGTGTGTGCATGTGTGTGTGGGTGATGTGATGATGCCACTGGTGTAGGAATTCTAACCATCAGTACACTAGTATTACAAAACACTAAACCAAGAGGAATATAAAATATTTTTATCTTCTCTGATTGACAGGTTGTTTGAGCTCCTTCAAAGTGACAGGATACTCTGGAGGAACTGTCATCATCTACTGTGCATATTCACATCAGCAGGACGACAATCAAACATCTTTCAGTGATGGTAACAGCAAGGATACAATCAGAACTGGATTGAAGAACACCTGGCAGCACAGTGGTAGATTCTCTCTGTATGACAACACTGAAGGAAACGACTTCACGGTGATCATCAGACAACTGACTAAACAAGATGAAGGGACCTACTGGTGTGGAGTGGACAAACCTATTGCAATGGGAAGTTACACTGATGTAGAGCTGAAAGTAGAGGAAGGTGAGTCACTTTTGCTTTAACTTTATAAAATGAATTTAGCTCGATGTTATTGCATGGTCAATATCACTAGTAAAGGAAGTCAGTCTATAGTATTAGACTAAGGTTGTAATTTGTGTTCCTATTGACAGATGACTGCTGTGAGAAGTCAGTCACGGAGACGGTCTATCTGGGAGGAGAAGCTACCATCAGCTGCAACTATCCAGAGGACCACGAGGACAGCACCAAGCATTTCTGCAAAGAAGACAGGGACTGTAAATACAAGATATCAGCTTACTATTACCAAACATGATTCTCAACTGCAAAAGCTGGGCGTTTCTCTCTGTCTGTAAACAGCAGAGTGAAATCCTACTCAGTGACCATCAGTGACCTGACTGAAGATGATACTGGGACCTACTGGTGTGGAGTAGAAACCAGCAGGACAGAAGACCGTTACATTGCACTGATCACACAGGTGAAGCTACGTGTTATAAGTGAGTATAAACAAGACTTGGATCTGATAGAAGGTGGAGACCTGCAGACTACACTAGACTTCACCTCTCTGTGGGTCAGTGGATCAACTCTTTACATCAGTGGTGACTGGTTGGAGGATATATAGGAGGACAGGCTCATTGTAATGGCTGGAATGGTATGGATGGAATGCTATCAATACATGGAAACCATGTGTTTGATGTGTTCGATACCGTTCAATTTATTCCATTCCAGCCATGACAATGAGCCCGTCAAACTACAGTATATCTCCTCCCACCAGCCTCCTCTGCTTTCCATGCTGTACACCTACAGTAAATGTGTCATGTCTGACAGTAAAAATAATAAAAAGCCATAAAATAGCAATCACATCTAGAACATTGGGAAATATGGTGTTACAGTTTTTCTCAGTCGCTTTGGTGCATTTCTTAGATCAAAAGTGCAATTCTTGATACTACTTGTACAAATTCCAAATCATCTAGTCACTTGTGCACATCATTAAAGCAATTTCTTATTCCTTTGAACAAATTGCAATTGCTTTTGTACATATTGCAATTGATAATGTACAAGTGTCAGCTTTTTTCCACATTTTCAATTGCTCATGTCATGTTGATCAAAATATAGTAGATGGTTCTCTGTTGAATAGTCTTACCCCTCAAAACATCTAGGCATTAGTTCCTTGCATAAGCCATTACATGCAAAATTGTTGAACTATTTGTCATAAACTGTCAAGCATAGTTTTACACATTTCTATTAGACCTTTTGTACAAAAACGTAAATTGCTGAATCGTGCAGGTGAAATTAACCCTCACTCATGAAGGAATGTAAAGTGTTAGTTCAACCAACAATCAACCAGTTGTCTAAATTGCTCAAAGGTGCATCTCATGAAGAATCAATTGGCAAGCATATATAGACAGACCACAACACAGAGTTGCAATTTTCCAATAATGGATGGACCAGGAAACGAACAGGGTCAACAGCCAAGAGGAGGAAGAAGAGGAGCAAGGATGCGTGGTGGAAGGCAAAACAGAGGAAGAGGCAGAAGAGGACATAGGCGCATATCTGATGACATAAGGGCCACTATTGTAGACCATGTTGTCAATCATGGCCTTACAATGGCTGAGGCGGGTCGAAGGGTGCAGACGAATATTGGGAGATCAACCGTGTCCTCAATAGTACAAACGTTTCGAAGAGAGAACAGGTATGTCCACCAATGTACAGTGCACTGTTACTGTATATAAGCAGTATACTGTATACTTCCTACAATGCTTCATATTACAGTAGTCCACTTGTATTTCACAGCATACAGAAATATACTCTATACAGATACATACTGCACCTTACATGCACCCACCTGTATGTTTTACAGTAAAATGTGTGTTCGCATAGTTTTTGTCTATGTGAAAGTGTGCGATGCATCACTGCATTTTTCCACACATAGGACTGCAAGATTACCTCAAACCGGTGGCAGAGGACGCCTTTTCACACCTCAACAGGAGGAGGCTATTTGCACCATGGTCCGAGCAAACAATGCCATGAGACTCAGGGAAATACAAAGGACCATTATAGAAGACAACGATGTCTTTGAAAACATCCATACGGTTAGCATCTCAACCATCGACAGGGTGCTGCATAGAAACCAGATGAGTATGAAACAGCTGTACCGTGTACCATTCCAAAGGAATGAGGACAGAGTTAAGGAGCTACGGTACCAGTATGTACAGGTAAAACATATATCTATGTAACTACTTTACAGCAACATTTTATAGTGTTACATAGTACAGTAAGCATAAACTGCACACATTTCCATTGCTGTGGAAGGAACATGCAATATATGTACATTTTATGTCACTCTTCCTTACCAAAACAAATTCAACTGTGTGTTCTGGGATATAGCGTATAATGGAGTTGGAATCAAGTGAACCCTCTCACAACTTTGTATACGTGGATGAGGCTGGCTTCAACCTGACCAAATGCAGAAGGCGGGGTCGGAATATCATCGGTCACAGAGCTACTGTGGATTTGCCAGGCCAACGGGGAGGAAATATCACCATGTGTGCTGCTATTTCGGAGCATGGTGTCCTAACCCATATCCCCCCTTTTAGGGCCATACAACACCCAGCATCTACTCAACTTTTTAGAGACTCTCTACAGGGCTCTCATCCCTGATGATGAGAGGGGTCTGTTTAGAGAGGATTTGCCAAAGTATGTGGTCATTTGTGATAATGTGAGTTTCCATCGATCAAACATCATAAGGCAATGGTTTGTGACCCACCCGAGGATGCTCATAGAATTCCTCCCACCTTATTCACCATTCCTTAACCCAATTGAGGAGTTCTTTTCAGCATGGAGGTGGAAGGTGTACGATCGTCAGCCACACACACAGATGACCCTGCTGGCTGCAATGGATGCAGCATGTGAGGACACCACAGTAGACGCCTGCAGAGGATGGATAAGGCATTCCAAAAGATTCTTTCCACGTTGCATTGGAAGGGAAAATATCCGGTGTGATGTGGATGAGAATATGTGGGCTGACAGACAGGAACGTCTGGATGTGTAGAGACAGCACTAGAACAGTGCTGTGGGCAAAGTTGTGCCTTAGGGGTGGTTTCCTGTGTTTCTTTCTAATTTAGTTTTTTTTCCTTTGTGCCCCTTGGGTTGTCCAGTCTCTTTCAATCAATAACCCACATACAGTAATATGTAAATAGTACTGTTGAAATTGATATATGCCATAGAAGTGCAGCCTTGTGCATTTTCAATACAGTAACTGTCATCCAAACTGTAGCCTAAGTTTACATCAAGTAATACTGCCAAAGTACACAGTTCCATTGACAACATGCCTAAACATTTTGACAACCTTGTTCGTGAACAATGACTCAATGACTTATCATTCTGATGACACTGACATGATCATTGGCATGAATATTTACTTTTGAGAGATGTACTAAGGATTTTTAGTGACTGACTAGCTTTAGAAACATATCTATTGTATATTGCAGTTTGTACAAATTGTTCTGAGAAATGCACTTATTATTTTGCACATGTTAGGGCGACTGAGAAAAACTGTATTATCTAATTGTCAAAAACCAGTTCATTGAAATGTAGCATTGAACTTAACATCTTATCAGTAGTAGTTGTTCAGTGGTTGACAGCAGGCAGTGAGTGTGTTAGTGGAGGCTGGGTGTGTCTGTGTGTTTGTAGCGGTGTGAAAAGCCACTGGACCAGAACACTGTAACTTCCTCTGTAATGTCTGTATGTTTGTAGCGGTGTGAAAAGACACTGGACCAGAACACTGTAACTTCCTCTGTAATGTCTTTGTGTTTCAATATCTGTCTCAGTATCACTAAGCAGTCATGAGTTCAAGATATATAACCCCAGGTTTAAAAACTGAATGGCATCATGAAACTTGCAGTTGTCATGTGAGAGGAAGACAAGGAGAGAGAGAGAGAGAGAGAGAGAGAGAGAGAAGAGAGAGAGAGAGAGAGAGAGAGAGAGAGAGAGAGAGAGAGAGAGAGAGAGAGAGACAGAGAGACAGAGAGACAGAGAAAACAAACACCATTGTAAATACAACCCATATTTATTTTCACATCGCTACAGTGCCTTGCAAAAATATTCATCCCCCTTGGCGTTTTTCCTATTTTGTTGCAATACAACCTGTAATTTAAATTGATTTTTATTTGGATTTTACTTGTTGCGTGCATATGTACTCAACCCCCTTTGCTATGAAGCCCCTAAATAAGATCTGGTGCAACCAATTACCTTCAGAAGTCACATAATTAGTTAAATAAAGTCCACCTGTGTGCAATCTAAGTTTCACATGATCTCAGTATATATATGAATATATATGAAGCATGGTGGTGGCAGCATCATGCTGTGGGGATGTTTTTCATTGGCAAGGACTGGGAAACTGGTCAGAATTGAAGGAATGATGGATGGCGCTAAATACAGGGAGATTCTTGAGGGAAACCTGTTTCAGTCTTCCAGAGATTTAAGTTGGGACGGACGTTCACCTTCCAGCAGGACAATGACCCTAAGCATACGGCTAAAGCAACACTCGAGTGGTTTAAGGAGAAACATTTAAATGTCTTGGAATGGCCTAGTCAAAGCATAGACCTCAATCCAATTGAGAATCTGTGGTATGACTTAAAGGTCAACTTGAAGGAGCTGGATTCGTTTTGCCTTGAAGAATGGGCAAAAATCCCAGTGGCTAGATGTGTCAAGCTTATAGAGACATACCCCAAGAGACTTGCAGCTGTAATTGCTGCAAAAGGTGGCTCTACAAAGTATTGACTTTGGGGGAGTGAATAGTTATGCTAACTCAAGTGTTCTGTTTTTTTGTCTTATTTGTTGTTTGTTTCACACACAAAAAAAATGCATATTCAAAGTGGTAGGCATGTCGTGTAAATGAAATGATACAAACTGGTGTAGAAGCAGAGGATAAATAGGGGAAGTGCCTCTCTCTCTCTCTCTCTCTCTCTCTCTCTCTCTCTCTCTCTCTCTCTCTCTCTCTCTCTCTCTCTCTCTCTCTCTCTCTCTCTCTCTCTCTCTCTCTCTCTCTCTCTCTCTCTCTCTCTCTCTCTCTCTCTCTCTCTCTCTCTCTCTCTCTCTCTCTCTCTCTCTCTCTCTCTCTCTCTGAGTAATGTGTGTTGTGTTCCACAGGATCTGTCACTTCAACACACAGAGTGAGCCCAGACAAAGGGAACAACGAAGGGGTCAGTGTATTTTATTTGTTAGTTTTAGTGACTGAGTGATGTGATTGAATGATGTCATTGAGTGATGTCAATTAGTGTGTGTTTTATGTGTTGTGTTGAGTGATGTCATTTAGTGTGTGTTATATATTATGTGATTGAGTGATGTCATTGAGTGTGTTTGTGATATTCTCTCCTCTTCCTCCTCCCTTTTTCTCTCCTCCCTCCTCTTCAGGGTTGTCATGGTGACGGTGACTATGAGGAGATAAAGGAGCGCCCCCTACAGTCAGACTCAGACTCTGCGCCCACCACCATCTACGCCACCGCCAACTTACCCACAAGCCACTCTGACTCTCCCCACTACGCCAGCATCAACTTCCACAAGAACCCCAGCGGCCCCAACGAAGCCAGAGTCACCATCACTAAAGAGGGCAGCTGCCGCAATGAGGCCACCTTTGCCATCGATAAAGAGGGCACTTCCTCATGTGACTATGCTACTGTGAACTTTGGTCAAAGCCCCGCCTACTCTACTGTCAATCATCCACACAGCTCCACTGAGGCTCCTCCCATCTACTCTACAGTCGGCAAACCCACACACACCTGAGTCACTGGCAACCAATCACAAGGGCCATGCACACACTGGCGACCAATCACAAGGGCCATACACCCACTGTCTACCAATCAAAAGGGACATATGTTAACTATATGCACTGACCTCTCTTTTTAGCTAATCTTTTTAATTGTTTTGCTCATTCTCTCTCTCTCTCTCTCTCTCTCTCTCTCTCTCTCTCTCTCTCTCACTCTCTCTCTCTCTCTCTCCCACACACCCAGACAGTAGCAGGTCTTGTTTCCTACTTCTTCAAATGTTGTTGTTGACAGGGAGAGGATATGAGGTCACAGTCCTATAGCCTTTTCCTTACTGACACAGTCAATTAGCTACTTCCTGTTCTCTCAGTGACAGTGAGTGTGCATGTCTTGAAAGTATGAGACGCCTGGTTCTTGCCCGTGTAGGCGGAGGTATCACTTGATTTGCAATTTAGGAGGCCGGCGGCGAATTCCAAATGCCCTGCTCAAAACCGACAGCGAGGCTCACTAAAGGCTCAAAAATATTTCAAAAGCCATTACCATCAGAGACACATGGAGCTGTCTGAGAAACAATTATTCCTTTTTTGATCTGTCTGATAATTCTTCCTCATTTGCCGTGTTTTAGTGACGACATTCACCGTCAGTACTCGATAACAACGGCAAAAAGCGCACCCACCCAATAGATTATTATTATTATTATTGTTGTTGTTGTTGTTACTATAATGATGATTATTATAATTATTATTATTACCATTGTTATTAATATTACTATAATGATGATGATGATGATGATGATGATGATGATTCTGATTATTATTATTATTATTATTACCCTGTACTATTATAATGTGAAGTGTAATATAAATCTGTTATCTTTTTATTGTGGTGGTTTTATGATGTGAATTTTTCTGAATTGTATATAGTATTGTACATTCTTAACTAAATAAAAAACATCTGACTTCTCTAGACCCTTCCTCCTGACAGCAAATATCAGTTATTATGGGCTGCAGGTCTCTCGCTCTTTCTCTCGCTCTCTCTCTCTCTCTCTCTCTCTCTCTCTCTCTCTCTCTCTCTCTCTCTCTCTCTCTCTCTCTCTCTCTCTCTCTCTCTCTCTCTGTGTCTCTATGTCTCTCTCTCTCTCACACAAACACACACACACACACACATAAACACACACACATAAACACACACACATAAACACACACACATAAACACACACATAAACACACACACATAAACACACACACATAAACACACACACATAAACACACACATATCAGTATCTTCAACCTGTGTCTTCTCTTCCCTAGCTCCTCTTCTTGTGACCACTGGAACTCCCAGAACACGTAGGAACACAGTACAACTCTTATCATTCTAGCTGGGGAAGCTGTAGGAGGACTAGTTGGTTAGGAAACTGGTACAGTAGGAGGACTAGGTGGTTATGAAACTGGTACAGTAGGAGGACTAGGTGGTTATGAAACTGGTACAGTAGTAGTAGGAGGACTAGGTGGTTAGGAAACTGGTACAGTAGTAGTAGGGGGACTAGGTGGTTAGGAAACTGGTACAGTAGTTGTAGGAGGACTAGGTGTTAGGAAACTGGTACAGTAGTTGTAGGAGGACTAGGTGGTTATGAAACTGGTACAGTAGTTGTAGGAGGACTAGGTGGTTAGGAAACTGGTACAGTAGTAGTAGGAGGACTAGGTGGTTAGGAAACTGGTACAGTAGTTGTAGGAGGACTAGGTGGTTAGGAAACTGGTACAGTAGTTGTAGGAGGACTAGGTGGTTAGGAAACTGGTACAGTAGGGGGACTAGGTGGTTAGGAAACTGGTACAGTAGGAGGACTAGGTGGTTAGGAAACTGGTACAGTAGGGTGACTAGGTGGTTAGGAAACTGGTACAGTAGTTATAGGAGGACTAGGTGGTTAGGAAACTGGGACAGTAGGGGGACTAGGTGGTTAGGAAACTGGTACAGTAGGAGGACTAGGTGGTTAGGAAACTGGTACAGTAGGATGACTAGGTGGTTAGGAAACTGGTACAGTAGGGTGACTAGGTGGTTAGGAAACTGGTACAGTAGTAGGACTAGGTGGTTAGGAAACTGGTACAGTAGGAGGACTAGGTGGTTAGGAAACTGATACAGTAGGAGGACTAGGTGGTTAGGAAACTGGTACAGTAGGATGACTAGGTGGTTAGGAAACTGGTACAGTAGTTTTAGGAGGACTTGGTGGTTTGGAAACTGATACAGTAGTTATAGGAGGACTAGGTGGTTAGGAAACTGGTACAGTAGGAGGACTAGGTGGTTAGGAAACTGGTACAGTAGTTATAGGAGGACTTGGTGGTTTGGAAACTGATACAGTAGTTATAGGAGGACTAGGTGGTTAGGAAAATGGTACAGTAGGGGGACTAGGTGGTTAGGAAACTGGTACAGTAGGGGGACTAGGTGGTTAGGAAACTGGTACAGTAGGGGGACTAGGTGGTTAGGAAACTGGTACAGTAGCTGAAGGAAGGAGAAGGGTCTGAGAGGAATGTTATTATCTTGTATTTGTAGTTCTAGGTACCCCAGTGGTCATCATGGTGTCTGAGAGTCTGACTGTGTTGGTGGTGATCTACCAATGGAGGAGAGACAGGAAATCATCAAGTGAGTAACCCTCATATGAATGTATATATATGTACATGAACGCAGGCAACAGACACACACACTGCAACCATTGTTCATGATACACTACATGATCTAAAGTATGTGGACACCTGCTCGTCGAACATCTCATTCCAAAATCATGGGCATTAATATGGAGTTGGTCCCCCCTTTGCTGCTATAACAGCATCCACTCTTCTGGGATGGCTTTCCACTAGATGTTGGAACATTGCTGTGGGGATTTGCTTCCATTCAGCCACAAGAGCACTGATGTTAGGCAATTAGGCTTGGCTTACAGTCGGTGTTCCAATTCATCCCAAAGGTGTTCGATGAGGTTGGGGTCAGGGCTCTGTGCAGGCCAGTCAAGTTCTTCCACACCGATCTCGACAAACCAGTTCTGTATGGACCTCGCGTTGTGCACATGGGCATTGTCATGCTGAAACAGGAAAGGGCCTTCCCCAAACTGTTGCCACAAAATTGGAAGCACAGAATCGTCTAGAATGTCATTGTATGATGTTGGAGCAACATTTCCACTTTACAATAACAGCACTTACAGTTGACCGGGGCAGCTCAGGCAGGGCTGGTTGTGACACAGTGTTTGTGTTACCAGAGCTGGGGTTCAATTTAATTTAATTTAGTTCCATTTCAATACAGACAATGAATCGCAATACAATTTGTCATTGATGACCATCATTTTTTATGTGGACTTTTCAATCCATGAATGGAATTTCACTTCACTTCCTGAATTAACTGAGATGAAACATATAGTTCATTTGAATAACTGTAACCTCGTCCCCAGGCTAAATAGAGAGAGAAAGAGCCGTCTGGTTGTCGAGATTAGAGTATATTTCTTAATCAGTACTGATAACATTCTGTAGGGGGCGATGTGGAGGTCGTTCTATTTGTTTACTGAGATCTCAGTTGCTTGTCTGTTATGTGATGACATCATTCATTAAGGGGGAGTTGGGTTGTAGAGGAGGGATGTTTCTTCTGTTCAGAAACTCATCTGTTGAGTTGATCATTTACAAAGACTGTATTTGGATCAATGAAATGTCAGAAAAGTAATAAAATATATTGATGTATACTTTAACTGTATTGTCATCATCTCAACAATGTGTTCCTCCTCTGCTGGAACAAACACGGTAATTTGAGAACAGAGAAGTTTTAACACTTAGTCACCCACAGTTAGCTGAGTTCTCTTGTGGTTTGGAAGTCTAACCTTCGGCCGGTTTGAACCAGTTTCACTCTGCAGCACATATAGACCTGCAGACACTGAGGTCACTACAGAGAAATCATCAGGATATGTAGGCTAATGCCATCCCCTCCCACCACCACCATCACTACCTCAATCTCTCTGACATGCTTTGGCAATGTAAACATATGTATCCAATGCCAATAAAGCCTTGTGAATTTAATTTAATTGAGAGAGGGAGAGAGGGAGAGGGAGAGGGAGAGGGAGAGGGAGAGAGAGAGAGAGAGAGAGAGAGAGAGAGAGAGAGAGAGAGAGAGAGAGAGAGAGAGAGAGAGAGAGATAGATAGATAGATAGATAGATAGATAGATGAGTGGGGTGAGGTGTCTCCCTCTCGCTCTAGATTCTCCTACATTGGACTCTCCCGGTGCAGGACAGAGTCAGAGTGCTGGTATGTTTCATGTCTACTGACTTCAGTGGTGGCAGAAGTCTCAGAAGTGAGAACTGATGCGTATAATCAGATTTAGCTAACAGCTAATTTACATCTGTCCCAGGGAAGATTTAAGGCCATGTAGATGTGAGTCTCTCAGAGGCCCACAGGAAGTGATGCAACATTTGAGGTTTTGTGGAGAGCTACTGCTGACACCATGGCCTCTGTTGCTATGGTTACTATGATCACTGTCTTACTCATACCTTTGTTATCTATCCTCTCTCTCTGTCTGTATGTCTGTCTTTTTGTCTGTCTGTCTTAATCAGACATTCATGTGTTGAATTGTTATAAAGAAACTTGGTTGAATGATTTTAAAACATCACACATTCACACGTTTAAGTCAACTTTAAGTAAAAAATATATATAATCAAATAAATCAGACGTTCAACGGTTCATTTCTGGCATTTGTCCCCCCTCATACCTCCCTGTATTCCAGGTACCTCAGTGGTGATCATTGTGTGTGTGAGTCTGGCTGTGCTGGTGGTTGTTGTCATCCTCCTCATATTCTACAGGTTCTGGCAGAGCAACAAGGATCTAGGTGAGATACCATCAAACACACACACGTCCACTCACGCATGCATACTCACATCACGTTCACACACACATGCCGCACGCACACACACACACATGCGCACGTTCGAACTTGCACACACATTACATTACATTACATTCTAATATGTAATTCTATGCTCTGTATTCTGAAGAGAAGAGGTCGTCTGATCGTCTGGTTTTGATACACAAGTGTTATCGTTACCAGAGCTGGTGTCCAATTGAATTTATAACAATAATCACAACTCAATTTATCATTGATGACCATCATTTACCATGTAGACTTTTCAATCCATTAATGGAATTTCACTTACATAACCGTAACTTCGTCCCCAGGCTCAATAGAGAGCGAAAGAACCGTCTGGTTGTCGAGATTATAGGATATTTATTCATCAGTACTGATAACATTCTGTAGGGGGCGATGTGGAGGTCGTTCTATTTGTTGACTGAGATCTCAGTTGCTTGTCTGTTATGTGATGACATCATTCATTAAGGGGGAGTTGGGTTGTAGAGGAGGGATGTTTCTTCTGTTCAGAAACTCATCTGTTGAGTTGATCATTTACAAAGACTGTATTTGGATCAATGAAATGTCATAGAAAAGTAATTCAAGAGATTTATGTATATTTTAACTATATTGTCATCATCTCAACAATGTGTTCCCCTCTGCTGAAACAAACGTGGTAACTTTAGAAAAGAGAAGTTGACAGTTTTAACACAAGTCTAACATCCGGCCGTATTGAACCAGTTTCTCTCAGCAGGACATATAGACCTGTAGACACTGAGGTCACTACAGAGAAATTAGGATGTATCAGCTAATGTCCACCCACTCTACCACCACCATCACTATCTCAATCTCTCTGACATGCATTTTATACTGTTTATTTCACTTTTGTTTATTATCTATTTCACTTGCTTTCGCAATGGAAACATATGTTTCCCATGCTAATAAAGCCCTTTGAATTGAATTGAATTGAATTGAGAGAGAGAGAGAGAGAGAGAGAGAGAGAGAGAGAGAGAGAGAGAGAGAGAGAGAGAGAGAGAGAGAGAGAGACAGAGAGAGAGAGAGAGGAGAGAGAGAGGAGAGGGGTAGGTTGTTAGAGGAGGGAGGAGCTTCAACTAAGGAAGACAGATCATTTCAGAAACACTCTGCTGTCAAACGAATAGCTGACAGAGAAGCTGTTGTGGACCTGTGCTAGCTGGTAGTATAGACAAGTAACTTGAACAGTATAGTAACTGTGATAGTAAAGTAACTTCAACGGTATAGTAATTGAGGATTAACTGTCCAGAATGAAGATACTCCATGTTGTCTCCTGCTGTCTTCTCTCAGGTGAGCTCTGTCTGTCTGTATCAGTTTCTATACTACTGTCTGGATTATATAGTACAAAAGGAATAAAAAAGGTACTTGTCTATAAGGTTTTACAGTTCTGAGTTTGTTTTTCACATGTACCTTATGATAATGCACTGAACTTAGAATGCTTAATATGTTGGTCTTTTACCTTGGTTTATGCAGGGTTAAAGTAAGATTATGCAGGGTTAAAGGAAGATGTCCACGGTTCAAGTATGATTTGTGCAGGGATAAAGTAAGTTTTATGCAGGGTTAAAGTAAGATTTGAGCAGGTTAAAGTATATTTCACAGGTCATCAGTTGTGACTGTACTGTGTGTTTCTGTTTGACAGCTCTGTGTGTGGTGGAGTCAGCTGTCATGAATGTGAAGGATGTGGTGGGAGGACAAGTCATGTTCGGCTGCTCATTCACATTGGCAGGGAACAACATCAAATACTTCTGCAAGGGGACATGTTCTGGTAAAGATATTCTGGTTCAAACTAATGGGAGAAAGAATGTATCTCAAGGTAGATACAGTATAGATGACAACAGATATGGAGTCTTCTATGTGACCATCAAGAACCTGAGGAAGCCAGACTCTGGGACCTACTGGTGTGGAGTGGACCGAACTATAAAGGACACATACCAAGAGGTGTATCTCACAGTTACAGATGGTAAGTGAACACTACATATAAATTGATATCTAGTAATGAACTTCCTGACTTATATCCCCTGACATAAAGTTGTTTCAGTATTGGTGTTTATATGTACTTTCTACTGACTCACAGCTCCTCCCATTCCTACACCGTCACCTGTCACCTCCAGACCCCATGTCTCCACAATCCTCCCAAACCTCTCTGCATTATCCCCAAACACCTCCACAATCCTCCCTAACCTCTCTACAACGTTTCTGACATCTGGAGATATCAGTGGTCACTTTTCATCAAGAACAGGTATGATGAATCTCTCATCTCAGACATTACAACTAACAAGCTGTGATATTAAATGCTTCTAATTCTGGAGGAAATCAATTGTAACTGTTCATTCTTTGGACAAATGTCTCTCTCTCTCTCTCTCTCTCTCTCTCTCTCTCTCTCTCTCTCTCTCTCTCTCTCTCTCTCTCTCTCTCTCTCTCTCTCTAGATTCTCCTCCCCTCAGACTACTCTCCTGGTGTAGGACAGAATCAGAGTTCTGGTAAGTTTCATTTTGTGGAGAGCTGCTGCTGACACAATGGCCTCCGTTGCTATGGTGACTCTGATCACTACAGTCTCCTCCTTTATTACACCTTTATTATCTATCCTCTTATTATTATTACTATTATTATTATTATTATTATTATTATTACACTACTCCATTATCTATCTGTCTGTCTGTCTGTCTGCCTGCCTGTCTCTCTCTCTCTCTCTCTCTCTCTCTCTCTCTCTCTCTCTCTCTCTCTCTCTCTCTCTCTCTCTCTCTCTCTGTCTGTCTGTCTGTGTTTTGTCTGCCTGTCTGTCTGTCTGTCTGTCTGTCTGTCTGTCTTTCTGTCTGTCTGTCACCTGACAGACCCTACCAACCAACTGACCGACCAAGCAACTGACCAATCTTCCAACCTACCTTACTTTACTTTATTGACTGACCTATCCACCAGTCTACCGACCAACCCACCAGATGACCCTGGTAACGATCCATCAGTATGATATCTATAGTCTGTAAAGCATAGGGTTGAGTTATTCTGGTCATTTCTGGAAAACCTGGAAGACTGGGGAAAGTTACTGAAATGTTGTAACCCTGATAAAGTCTCTCCTCCTGTCTGTGGTCAGGTCTGATGGTATCTATGATATAAACAGTACTCTGTAAAGTCTCTCCTCCTGTCTTTGGTCAGGTCTGATGGTATCTATGATATATACAGTACTCTGTAAAGTCTCTCCTCCTGTCTGTGGTCAGGTCTGATGGTATCTATGATATATACAGTACTCTGTAAAGTCTCTCCTCCTGTCTGTGGTCAGGTCTGATGGTATCTATGATATATACATTACTCTGTAAAGTCTCTCCTCCTGTCTGTGGTCAGGTCCGATGGTATCTATGATATATACAGTACTCTGTAAAGTCTCTCCTCCTGTCTGTGGTCAGGTCTGATGGTATCTATGATATATACAGTACTCTGTAAAGTCTCTCCTCCTGTCTGTGGTCAGGTATGATGGAGTGGACCAGTGTTGGTCTGGTAGTCATGGTGACAGTGTTAGGACTGGTCCTGCTCCTGTTCTCCAGACAGAGGAGAGGAACCAGGAGAACACCACCACCACCACCAGTCTCCTCCAACACACAACCTGACCCTACTGGAGAGGTGAGAGATACAAGGGCGTGTTTGTGTGTGTGTGTGTGTGTGTGTGTGTGTGTGTGTGTATATATGTGTGTGTGTGTGTGTGTTTGTGTGTGTGTGTGTGTGTGTGTGTGTGTGTGTGTGTGTGTTTGTGTGTGTGTCCTCTAGTGTATTTCTACTGTAATCTGTTATCATTCCTCAATCTGTCAACATGAAGAAGTTGCTGCAAACATCAATTGTAAGTTAGACAAGTCAGTTTCAACAGATAATGGATTCTCAGACTCAAAGGCTGCGTTAACACAGGCAGCCCAATTCTGATCTTAATAATTGGTCTTTTGACCAATCAGATTAGATATGTTGCCAATAATTGGTGTCTGTGTAAATGCAGCCATATTAACCATGTAGTTCTTCATTGACATTGTTTGGTTTGCACCTTGACTCACGTTGGTTGAGGGCCCTCCACTTCTTTTCATATCTGACCATGTAGTTGTTGTCATTGGCTCTCTATGCAGGTTGACTGTGTGTATGAGGAGATCAGAGAGGCAGACAGACAGACAGACACACTTCCTGTGGTCATCTCATCAGTCTACTCTACTGTCAACTCGCCTACCAACTCTTCAACCTACCCTGCTGGTCAAGACTCTACAACCTACCCTGCTGACCACGCCTCTGCAACCTACACTGCTGGCCAAGCATCTACAACATACCCTGCTAGCTCCGCCACAGGTATTCTACAGATTGATGGGTAACTGCATACGTGGAGTGTGTTTGAAAGTGGCCGTTGCCAAATAAGTGGGAGGAGCAACATAAGTGGGTGTTTGGAAACCTAACAGCTAATTGGGCAGTTTGGTTTCCACTCAAAATCGATATGTGTGGCTGCTTGCTTTTTCCTTGTAGCATTTTAGCTAACCCTAACCTGTTTCCTAACCTTAACCTCCTTCTCCTAACCTACTAGGTTAGTTCTCCTAAACTGCCATGTTAGTTATCCTAACCGACAAATTTAATTATCCTAACCTGCTATTTTATTTATTGTAACCTGCCACGTTAGTTTTCCTAACCTGCCACATTAATTATCCTAACCTGCCTTTTTAATTATCCTAACCTGCCACCTTAATTCTCCTAACTTGCCACGTTAAATCTCCTAACGTGCCACGTTAATTATCCTAACCTCTCACGTTAATTCTCCTAACCTGCCACGTTAATTATCCTAACATCCCACGGTAATTATCATAAACTGCCACGTTAATTATCCTAACATACCACGGTAATTATCATAAACTGCCACGTTAATTATCCTAACATACCACGGTAATTCTCCTAAACTGCCACGTTAATTATCCTAACATCCCACGGTAATTATCATAAACTGCCACGTTAATTATCCTAACATCCCACGGTAATTATCATAAACTGCCTAACCCTCGCTAAAATGCTACAAGGAAACAGCCCACTCAAAACAGTCTTGCGGCAACAATCTTCCCAATTAGTATGTTTCCATACACCCACTTATGTAAATCCTAACACTTATATCGCAATGCTAACTGTCACACACACTCCACATATGGTGTTACCCATACTTGATTCCACACTGTGACATGCTAATGCTTCCCCAAAGATGGAAACGTGGTCCTCTGTAGCTCAGCTGGTAGGCACGGTGCTTTCGCTAGTGGGTTCGAACCCCCCACCCATACACAAAAAATGTATGCACGCAATGTGTGCTTTGGATAAGCGTCTGCTGTTATATATAAATCCAAGCTATTCTACTGCAGATCCTCCAGCTTCTCTCATCTACTCCAATGTGAATCTACCCAAAGATTCTAGAGTCTCTTCAAGCCCTCCAACAGCCAGTGGAACCCAGGATGATTCCATCTATTCTACAGCCCAGCTACCCAAAGATACTGTAGAATCTACAAGATACCCTGCTGTACACCTCTCTAAAGACACTCCAGAAGACGCCATCTACTCTACAGCCCAGCTACCCATAATAATGTAGGACTATATAATCTATACAAGGGATGTGTCTCAAATAACACTCTATTAACTATCCCCCATATGGCCCTGGTCAAAGGCAGTGCTCTATAGAGAACAAGGTGCCATTTGGGATGAAGGGAAGCTCCCTGTAGAGAGATTAAGGGTTGTCACCACAGAGCCGCCATCTTGGAATGACATGAAAAAAAACAATCCCTTTCATTTTTCAAATCCTCCTTGACAAATTGTATTCAAACAGCTAATGTGGTTTTACTGTATATAATTTATGTAAAATATGAACATCTGGGTTTAAAATCACTTTTATCTCCAGATTATTATTTTATTTTTTATATATTTGTGTAAATATGAACTATGTATTTAGTCATATCATTTTGGCTTCATTTTGGCTGTTATAATAATGAAGACAGTAATACCATAATAGTCAGTTGTACCTTTGAGATTTACATATCTATTATATATGTACATAAACTGTGCCTTTTAACTTTTAAAGTATTTCAATAAAACTCATCAAAATGTTTAAAACAATGTGAATGTGGAGTGTTTATGTGCGTGTAGTGTTTTTGTTAGTGTGTGTTTGTGTAGAGTGTTTTTGTCAGTGTGCGTTTGTAGTGTGTTTGTCAATGTGTGTGTAGTGTGTTTGTCAGTGTGTGTGTAGTGTGTTTGTCAGTGTGTGTGTAGTGTGTTTGTCAGTGTGTGTGTAGTGTGTTTGTCAGTGTGTGTGTAGTGTGTTTGTCAGTGTGTGTGTAGTGTGTTTGTCAATGTGTGTGTAGTGTGTTTGTCAGTGTGTGTGTAGTGTGTTTGTCAGTGTGTGTGTAGTGTGTTTGAAGAAGAGGATTCTACTAGAACCACCAGAGAGAGAAGACTGAGGTACTGTAACAGGAGTAGTGTAGGATGTAGTGAAGGACATGTGATAGAAGTAGTGTAGGATGTAGTGAAGGACATGTGATAGAAGTAGTGTAGGGTGTAGTGAAGGTACTGTGATAGAAGTAGTGTAGGGTGTAGTGAAGGACATGTGATAGAAGTAGTGTAGGATGTAGTGAAGGACATGTGATAGAAGTAGTGTAGGGTGTAGTGAAGGACATGTGATAGAAGTATTGTAGGATGTAGTGAAGGACATGTGATAGAAGTAGTGTAGGATGTAGTGAAGGTACTGTGACAGGATTGATTGGAGACAGTACAGGGAGAGATGGGACTTCATTGGGAGAGAATCATGATGACTGTCCGTATCACTATACTATATCTCCTCTCAGGTAGGTTTACAGATTTACACTGTTACACTAGAGACTGGTCCTAGATCAGGTCTACACTGTTACACTAGAGACTGGTCCTAGATCAGGTCTACACTGTTTCACTAGAGACTGGTCCTAGATCAGGTCTACACTGTTACACTAGAGACTGGTCCTAGATCAGGTCTACACTGTTACACTAGAGACTGGACCTAGATCAGGTCTACACTGTTACACTAGAGACTGGACCTGGATCAGGTCTACACTGTTGAGCCTTGTCCATAGATAAGCATGTGAAATCCATAGATTAGGGCCTAATGAATTTATTTCAATTCACTGATTTCCTTATATGAACTGTAACTCTTTGAAATTGTTGCATGTTGCGTTTATATTTTTGTTCAGTATAGATCACTGTTTATAGCAGAATCAAAAGTTGTCCACCAATTAGGTCACTGTTTATAGCAGAGTCAAAATATGAATCAAAGTTAAAGTCATATAAACCAAACTTGAAAATCTACTCTGCTATTCTATTCTATTCTCCACAAATCATGTCTGTAACGCAGTAACTTCAATGAGCTAATAGGGGGCCCCTCCCTCCCTCCCTCCCTCCCTCCCTCCCTCCCTCCTCTCCTCTCCCTCTCCTCTCCTCTCCTCTCCTCTCCTCTCCTCTCCTCTCCTCTCCTCTCCTCTCCTCTCCTCTCCTCTCCTCTCCTCTCCTCTCCTCTTCTCTGTTCTCTGATCTCTCCTAGCAGTTACTCCTGAACCCCTTACTTCCTCCTCATCACTCTACACCATGCTGTCAACATCATCCAGTAGCCCAGTCTATCACCAACAGCAGTACTACCAAAACAGCAGTCAACAGAGAAGAGAGGTCTTCATTCACAGTCCCTCCTAACAGGTATTTACAGGACACACACACAAAGCTTTGTTTTTGTGAATTTTCTGGCCTACAAATGTATTTCCATTCAAAATCCTATTTTCCCTAACCATAACCGTAAACACCTAACACCTAACCCTAACCTTAACCCCTAACCCTAACCCTTAAACATAAAATAGAATTTTAACAAATTAAAAAAATTAAAAATGTCCTGACTTTTCAGATTTTTGTTATTTTCCTACCTTGTCAGGACATTCACACGTTCAACGGTTCATTTATGGCATATGCGCACGCGTGTGTTTCTGTCTTCTCCTAATGGTAACAGTCATGATTCTCCTCACTGTCTCAAAGGTTGATGATGAGGAAGATGGTGAGGAAGAAGAAAATATAACTTCCACCCACAATGCAGTGGCCCCTCAGCCGTGTCTAACGCTGACCCAGAATGCATTGCTCATCAGCCTTTCAAGCACTCCACCCTAAAGCATCGGACCAGAACCTCAACAATGTCACAACTACTGACTCCGGATAGACTCTGTAGCACAGAAATCCTATTAAAATCTAACTAACATGTAATTACATTTGAATGTGTAATTAAGTTCTAATATGTAATTCTATGCTCTGTATTCTGAAGAGAAGAGGTCGTCTGATCGTCTGGTTTTGATCCACAAGTGTTATCGTTACCAGAGCTGGGGTCCAATTGAATTGAATTGAATTGAATTCCATTCAATTCATAAAAATAATCACAATTCAATTTATCATTGATGACCATCATTTTCCATGTAGACTTTTCAATCCATGAATAGAATTTCACTTACATAACCGTAACCTTGTCCCCAGGCTCAATAGAGAGCGAAAGAACCGTCTGGTTGTCGAGATTAGAATATATTTATTCATCAGTACTGATAACATTCTGTAGGGGGCGATGTGGAGGTCGTTCTATTGGTTTACTGAGATCTCAGTTGATTGACTGTTATGTGATGACATCATTCATTAAGGGGGAGTTGGGTTGTAGAGGAGGGATATTTGTTCTGTTCAGAAACTCATCTGTTGAGTTTATCATTTACAAAGACTGTATTTGGATCAATGAAATGTCATAGAAAAGTAATACAATATATTGATGTATACTTTAACTGTATTGTCATCATCTCAACAATGTGTTCCTCCTCTGCTGGAACAAACATGGAAACTTTAGAACAGGAAAGTTGACAGTTTTAACACTTAGTCACCCACAGCTAGCTGAGTTCTCTTGTGGTTTAGAAATCTAACCTCCAGCCGGATTGAACCAGTTTCACTCTGCAGCACATATAGACCTGCAGACAAGGGGTGGGGTGTCAGAGGAGGGAGGATCTTTCAATTAAGGAAGACATATCATTTCAGAAACACCCTGCTGTCAAACGAATAGCTGACAGACAAGCTGTTGTGGACCTCTGCTAGCTGGTAGTATAGTAAAGTAACTTTACCAGTATAGAAACTGAGGAGTAACTGTCCAGAATGAAGATACTCCATGTTGTCTCCTACTGTCTCCTCTCAGGTGAGTCTTTTACCTGGGTTTGTGCAGGGTTAAAGTCAGATTTATGCAGTGTTAAAGTTAGATTTGTAGAGGGTTAAAGTAAGATTTGTGCAGTGTTCAAGTACAATTTTAGCAGGGTTCAAGTACAATTTTATCAGGGTTAAAGTAAGATTTGAGCAGGGTTAAAGTAAGATTTGAGCAGGGTTCAAGTAAAATGTGAGCAGGGCTTAAGTAAGAGTTGAGCAGGGTTAAAGTATATTCCCAGGTCATAATTTGTGACTGTACTGTTCTTCTGTCTGACAGCTCTGTGTGTCGTGGAGTCAGCTGTCGTTAATGTGAAGGAGGTGGTAGGAGGACAAGTCAAAATCAAATGCTCTCACAAATGGGCAGGTGACAATGTAAAATATTTCTGCAAAAGAAAATGTAACCAGGGAGATTTACTTGTTCAAACTAAGGGCAGCAAACATTATATTGAGAAAGAGAGATACACCATTGAAGACTTAAGAAATGGAGTCTTCTATGTGACCATCAAGAACCTGAGGAAGTCAGACTCTGGGACCTACTGGTGTGGAGTGGGGAGATTTGGCCCAGACAAATTACAAGAGGTGCATCTCATAGTTACAGATGGTAAGTGAACACAATCACATTAGCCTTTTCAAATTCCCAGTTTATTGCTTGTTTATAGGCTTCATGTCATATTTCCAGTGAGAGAAAAGCAAAATGGTGACTGTGTTTGTGGATACCTGTTCTTTGTCTTTCAACACAGCTACTACAGCTGTCACCCCCAGACCCCATGTCTCCACAACCCTCCCAAACCTCTCTGCAACATCCTCTAACATCTCCACAACCCTCCCAAACCTCTCTGCAACATCTCCAAACATCTCCACAACCTTTTTGGCATCTGGAGACATCAGTGGTCACTCTTCATCAAGAACAGGTATGATGATATGATATGATATCATCTCAGACATTACAACTAATATGTTGTGATATGAAATGCTTGTAACGCTGGAGGAAATCAATTGTATCTGTTCAATCATTGGAAAAATATCTCTCTCTCTCACTGCTCTCTCTCTCCTCTCTCTCACTACCCCCCTCTGTCTGTCTGTGTTTCTGTCTGTCTGTAGGTGTTTTTTACTGTCTGTCTGTCTGTGTTTTTTTTCTCTCTCTCTCTCACATTCTCTCTCTCACATTCTCTCTCTCTCTCTCTCTCTCTCTCTCTCTCTCTCTCTCTCTCTCTCTCTCTCTCTCTCTCTCTCTCTCTCTCTCTCTCTCTCTCTCTCTCTCTCTCTCTCTCTCTCTCTCTCTCTCTCTCTCTCTCTCTCTCTCTCTCTCTCTCTCTCTCTCTCTCTCTCTCTCTACCTGTCACCTGACAGACCCTACCAACCAACTGACCGACCAAACAACTGACCAATCTTCCAACCTACCTTACTTTACTTTATTAACTGACCTATCCACTAGTCTACTGACCAACCCACCAGATGACCCTGGTAACGATCCATCAGTCTGATATCTATAGCCTGTAAAGCATAGGATTGAGTTATTCTGGTCATTTCTGGATGCAAATCAATTTATAACATTTTTGACATGCGTTTTTCTGGATTTCTTTGTTGTTATTCTGTCTCTCACTGTTCAAATAAACCTACCATTAAAATTATAGACTGATCATTTCTTTGTCAGTGGGCAAACATACAAAATCAGCAGGGGATCAAATACTTTTTTCCCTCACTGTATATGTATATATATATATACACACATACACACACACACACATACATACATACATACATACATACATACATACATACACACACATACACATCCCTTTAAAAAATATATATATATATTCCCCTTTATTACTTTCCAACCCCGCCACCCTTTCCCCACTTGGAGTAAACTAGTGAACAACAACACCTAGGCCTCTACTTCCAGCCCATATCCGCCGTCCTCTGTAGCTCAATTGGTAGAGCATGGTGCTTGTTACTCCAGGGTAGTGGGTTCGATCCCTGGGACCACCCATACGTAAAAATGTCTGCGCACATGACTGTAAGTCGCTTTGGATAAAAGCGTCTGCAAAATGGCATATTATTATATTTTTTTATTTTATCCACATCTTATGGTCACAGCCAATTCTACAATAATTACATTTTGTTTGTTCTTTCTCCTGAACTTCTTCTACTCTCAACCTCTCCGATCATTTTCATGATGTCCATCCGGTTTGCTTCTATATGCCATATCTTTCTAACTGTGCTCTTTCACAAAAGCTCCCAACCTACAACCCATACGCTTATTATGGACACAGCGGGCCTACATTATTAGTTATCTTGTTATTATTTGTTGTTAGTTGTTATTAGTCCCATCCTTCAATTCCATTCAACACCTCCCATCTATCTTTTAACACCATCCACATAGGATTTCTATTTGCCATATATATTTCAACTGTACTGTGATGTCTTACTAAAGTTCTGAACCTTTCTATTCTCATTGTTTCTACTGATCATGAATTGAAAATAAACATTTTGTGGTCCTCATTTTGTGGTCCTCTGTAGCTCAGCTGGTAGAGCATGGCGCTTGTAACGCCAAGGTAGTGGGTTCGATCCCCGGGACCACCCATACACAAAAAAAATGTATGCACGCATCACTGTAAATCGCTTTGGGTAAAAGCGTCTGCTAAATGGCATGTTGTTATGTTATTGATCGATTGACTATGACTTTTCAGATCACCCAGTAGTGCTATCTGCAGGGTTAGCTCCAGGTAAATATTGCAATCCTTTAGCCATTCCTGGACCTGTGTCCAAAAACAAGCTACAAATGGACAGTACCAAAACAAATGATCTAATGATTCTGTCTCTTCGCAGCAAAATCTGCAGAGCTGGGAAGATTGTATCCCCCATATAAATAACATTCTATTGGTAGCAAGAATTTTATATAATAATTTAAATAGAAAGATTCTAAGTTTTGAATCCGGTGTCGTTTTGACGTATCAGTTCATAAACACTATGCCATGGGATTGGTACGTCAAAATCTCTTCCCAACTATTTTGCAATCTATATGGGACGGCTGTCAATCCTTTGGTCCTTAAATGAAACTGATATACTTTTTTATTTATCACAGTTTTCCTTAACCAATTATGTTCTTTAATGCAAGGCCGACAGACAAGTTCCTTACTTTCTCCTCCTTCCACTTTCCTCTTCCATTTTTGCGGTAAGGCTGCAATTATTTGGTTGTAATTTTGGGTAGAGCAGACATTTCCATATGTTTTTGTTAGCTGCATGTGCGACATAACTCCACCAGTCCTACCGATGATATCATTTACAAAGATTACACCTTTTTTAAACATTTTGTCAAAAAAAAAGGTTTTTTGTCAATAAGTATATTTGAGTTTACCACAATATTTGTTGCATTATTTGTTCTGTTGTTTCTGGAGGATTAAATTGAAATTGCAACCAACTTTCTATGGATGATTTCCTTTTCAAATAACTGAACGTGAGTGGTTGTAATCTGAATAAAGGGAAAAGGGCCATTCTTGAACATTGGGTGAGACAATTTTACTCATTTGCTAGAGAACCAGTTCGGATTTAAGTATAACTTTTGTATGACTGAAGCTTTTAGTGATAGGTCTAATGCTTTGATATTTAATAATTTCTGTCCTCCAAATTCATATTCATTATATAAATATGCCCTTTTAATTTTGTCTGGCTTGCCGTTCCAAATAAAATGGAATATTTTTTTCTCATATAATTTAAAATTTTAATTTATTGAAGTGAGATAATTTATTTCCTTTGGGATATGTATTCCAAGTATATCCACATCACCATTAGACCATTATATTGGTAAACTACATGGCAATGTAAAAATTGTATTTTTTATTGATCCAATACGTAATATAGTACATTTGTCATAATTTGGTTGTAATCCAGAGAGGTTAGAAAATGTATCTAGATCCTCTGAGGCTGTGGAGTGATTCTAGTTGTGGATTTAAAAGAAAACATAAATCATCAGCGAACAATGACACCTTTGTTTTTAAGCCCTGGATTTCTAATCCCCTGATATTATTGTTGGATCTGATTTTAATAGCTAACATCTCAATGGCCACAATAAATAGATATGCCGATAGTGGACAACCTTGTTTCACTCTTCTTGACAGTTTAAAACTTTCTGAGAAATAGCCATTATTTTCTATTTTACACCTAGGGTTACTATACATGAGTTTGACCCATTTTATAAGAGATTCACCAAAATTGAAATGCTCCAGGCATTTATATATAAACCCCAGTCGTACTTTATCAAATGCCTTTTCGAAGTCTGCTATGAATTGCAGGCCTGGTTTCTCCGATTTTTCATAATGTTCTATTGTTTCCAATACTTGCCTTATATTATCTCCAATGTATCTTCCATGTAAAAAACCTGTCTGATTAGAATTATTAATATCCGACAATACCTTTTTAATTCTATGCGCTATACATTTTGCTAGAATTTTTGCATCACAACACTGAAGTGTAAGGGGCCTCCAATTTTTTAAATGGACTGGATCTTTATATTTTCCACTTGTATCCTGTTTCAGTAATAATGAGATCAGACCTTCTTCTTGAGTGTCAGATAATCTACCATTTACATAGGAGTGGTTAAAACATGCTAATATTGGTCCTCTTAGTATTTCAAAAAAGTTGAAGTCTTTAATTGCATCCAGAAGTCCCTCCTCTGTAATTTCACCTTCACATGAGTCTTTCTGTTTGGCTGTTAATTTTACATTATCAATAGAAAAAAAATCTATACAATTAGCTTCAGTTAGAGGAGATGGAGGCGACTGAAACGAAAACATATGCTTAAAGTACCTTGTTTCCTCCTTCAAAATATCATTTGGTGAATCATGGGTTACTCCGTCAATTTTAACCAGTTTCATTAAATTATTTTTGGTAGAATTCCTATGTTGAAGATTAAAAAAGAATTTGGTGCATTTTTCTCCATATTCCATCCAGTTTGCTTTATTTTTATAATATATTATACTTGATCTTTCTTGAATAAGTTTCTCCATTTCTTTTTGTTTTTCCTCTAATTTATTCTGAGCCTTATTTTATTGCCATCTATCTGTTATGTTAGACTTTCTATTTCCTTTGTTAGTATAAACTCTTTTGACCTAAATTGCATGGCCTCTAAAGGCACATTTAAAGGTGTCCCATACAATAAGGGGATTTGCTGTACCTATGTTATGTCGGAAAAGTCAGTTATAAATTCCTTTGTCCTAGTTAAAAATAAATTATCATCCAATAGGCTTTGATTAAAGATTGGGGAAAGTTACTGAAATGTTGTAAACCTGATAAAGCCTCTCCTCCTGTCTGTGGTCAGGTCTGATGGGGTGGACCAGTGTTGGTCTGGTAGTCAAGGTGACAGTGTTAGGACTGGTCCTGCTCCTGTTCTACAGACAGAGGAGAGGAACCAGGAGAACACCACCACCACCACCAGTCTCCTCCAACACACAACCTGACCCTACTGGAGAGGTGAGTGTGTGTGTGTGTGTGTGTGTGTGTGTGTGTGTGTGTGTGTGTGTGTGTGTGTGTGTGTGTGTGTGTGTGTGTGTGTGTGTCCATAACTTCTAGTGTAGAGGTGATAAACAGGGAGGTAGGCTGTGTGTGACGTTAAACTTAACATCTAAGGGTTGACTGTGTGAGTGTACAGTCTCTAGTGGGATTGTGGTGTAGCCTGCTAACATTCCATGAAGAAACAAAACAGTGGCTAACATGTTGTTGATGGTTGAGGGCCCTCCACTTCTTTTCATATCTGAACATTGTCGTGGGAATTACCACCAGGGACACCTGAAGTCAATATTAAATGAATAATTCTTTATTATCAGCTACAGTGGGGGAAAAAAGTATTTAGTCAGCCACCAATTGTGCAAGTTCTCCCACTTAAAAAGATGAGAGAGGCCTGTAATTTTCATCATAGGTACACGTCAACTATGACAGACAAAATGAGAAGAAAAAAAATCCAGAAAATCACATTGTAGGATTTTTTATGAATTTATTTGCAAATTATGGTGGAAAATAAGTATTTGGTCAATAACAAAAGTTTCTCAACACTTTGTTATATACCCTTTGTTGGCAATGACACAGGTCAAACGTTTTATGTAAGTCTTCATAAAGTTTTCACACACTGTTGCTGGTATTTTGGCCCATTCCTCCATGCAGATCTCCTCTAGAGCAGTGATGTTTTGGGGCTGTCGCTGGGCAACACAGACTTTCAATTCCCCTCCAAAGATTTTCTATGGGGTTGAGATCTGGAGACTGGCTAGGGCCACTCCAGGACCTTGAAATGCTTCTTACGAAGCCACTCCTTCGTTGCCCGGCGGTGTGTTTGGGATCATTGTCATGCTGAAAGACCCAGCCACGTTTCATCTTCAATGCCCTTGCTGATGGAAGGAGGTTTTCACTCAAAATCTCCACGATACATGGCCCCATTCATTCTTTCCTTTACACGGATCAGTCGTCCTGGTCCCTTTGCAGAAAAACAGCCCCAAAGCATGATGTTTCCACCCCCATGCTTCACAGTAGGTATGGTGTTCTTTGGATTGAACTCTGCATTCTTTGTCCTCCAAACACGACGAGTTGAGTTTTTACCAAAAAGTTATATTTTGGTTTCATCTGACCATATGACATTCTCCCAATCCTCTTCTGGATCATCCAAATGCACTCTAGCAAACTTCAGACGGGCCTGGACATGTACTGGCTTAAGCAGGGGGACACGTCTGGCAGTGCAGGATTTGAGTCCCTGGCGGCGTAGTGTGTTACTGATGGTAGGCTTTGTTACTTTGGTCCCAGCTCTCTGCAGGTCATTCACTAGGTCCCCCCGTGTGGTTCTGGGATTTTTTGCTCACCGTTCTTGTGATCATTTTGACCCCACGGGGTGAGATCTTGCGTGGAGCCCCAGATCGAGGGAGATTATCAGTGGTCTTGTATGTCTTCCATTTCCTAATAATTGCTCCCACAGTTGATTTCTTCAAACCAAGCTGCTTACCAATTGCAGATTCAGTCTTCCCAGCCTGGTGCAGGTCTACAATTTTGTTTCTGGTGTCCTTTGACAGCTCTTTGGTCTTGGCCATAGTGGAGTTTGGAGTGTGACTGTTTGAGGTTGTGGACAGGTGTCTTTTATACTGATAACAAGTTCAAACAGGTGCCATTAATATAGGTAATAAGTGGAGGACAGAGGAGCCTCTTAAAGAAGAAGTTACAGGTCTGTGAGAGCCAGAAATCTTGCTTGTTTGTAGGTGACCAAATACTTATTTTCCACCATAATTTGGAAATAAATTCAGAAAAAATCCTACAATGTGATTTTCTGGATTATTTTTTCTCAATTTGTCTGTCATAGTTGACGTGTACCTATGATGAAAATTACACGCCTCTCTCATCTTTTTAAGTGGGAGAACTTGCACAATTGGTAGCTGACTAAATACTTTTTTTCCCCACTGTAGCTGGAGAGGTTCCAACAAACTCAATGACCCATGGTACACATGTCGATCAGGAGCTCCGCCGGGGCAGTCCCGTTAGTTCTCTTATATACTGCTTACACAGACAAGTTATATATGCATGATTTAGATTATTCATTATTAATTGTTAATTCATTATTAAGGTTTGGTTCACGCTTGTGACTGACCAATACCTCACAAGGCTTCTTCTCTCCAAGCTGAGACCTTGAAACTGAGATACCCCTTTCCATCCTCAAGACAATGTTCTGGGCGTATACCAATGGTGATTCCTCCCAGGCATGATCAATCAATCACTTGCAAGAACCCAGTGGAATTGGTTATTAGAAAAGCACAAACATGTATTTATTGTAATTGGTTCCCTATGCAGGTTGACTGTGTGTATGAGGAGATCAGAGAGGAAGACAGACAGACAGACACACTCCCTGGGGTCATCTCTTCAGTCCACTCTACTCTCACACCTACCAACTCTACAACCTACCCTGCTAGCCAACCCTCTACAACCTACCATGCTGGCTGTGCCACCGGTGTTCCACACTGTGACATCTATGCTAACGCTAGCTGCCGCAAAGATTATATAAATCCAAGCTATTCTACTGAGGATCGCCCAGCTTCTCTCATCTACTCCAATATGGATCTACCCAAAGATTCTAGAGTCTCTTCAAGCCCTCCAACAGCCAGTGGAACCCAGGATGATTCCATCTATTCTACAGCCCAGCTACCCAAAGATACTGTAGAATCTACAAGATACCCTGCTGTACACCTCTCTAAAGACACTCCAGAAGACGCCATCTACTCTACAGCCCAGCTACCCAAAATAATGTAGGACTATATAATCTATACAAGGGATGCGTCTCAAATGACACTCTATTACCTATCCCCCATATGGCCCTGGTCAAAGGCAGTGCTCTATAGAGAACAAGGTGCCATTTGGGATGAAGGGAAGCTCCCTGTAGAGAGATGAAGGGTTGTCACCACAGAGCGGCCATCTTGCAATGATATGGAAAACCCCAATCCCTTTCATGTTTCAAATCCTCCTTGACAAATTGTATTAAAACAGCTCATGTGGTTTTACTGTATATAATATATGTAAAATATTAACATCTGGCTTTAAAATCACTTTAATCTCCAGGTTTTGTGAATGTCAACCAACATTATTGTAAATATTTGCGTAAATATGAACTATGTGTTCAGTCATATCATTTTGGCTGTTATAATAATGAAGACAGTAATACCATAATAGTCAGTTGTACCTTTGAGATTTACATATCTATTATATATGTACATAAACTGTGCCTTTTAAAGCATTTCAATCAAACTCATCAACATATTTAAAACAGTGTGAATGTGTAGTGTTTGTCAGTGTGTGTGTGTAGTGTGTGTTTGTCAGTGTGTGTGTAGTGTATTTTTGTCAGTGTGTGTGTGTCTGCACATAAAGAGGAAGAGTCTACTAGAACCACCTGAGACTGAAACACCACAGAGAGAGAAGACAGGTACTGTGACAGGAGTAGTGTATGGTGTAGTGAAGATATTGTGATAGGAGTAGTGTAGGGTGTAGTGAAGGTACTGTTACAGGAGTAGTGTGGGGTTGTGTGATTGGAGACCGTACAGGGAGAGATGAGACTTCCCTGGGAGATAATCATGATGACTGTCTGTATCACTATACTACATCTCCTCTCAGGTAGGTTTACAGTACATTGTTACACTAGAGACTGGTCCTAGATCAGGTCTACACTGTTTCACTAGAGACTGGTCCTAGATCAGGTCTACACTGTTTCACTAGAGACTGGTCCTAAGTCAGGTCTACACTGTTACACTAGAGACTGGTCCTAGATCAGGTATACACTGTTACACTATAGACTGGACCTAGATCAGTCAACCTTCTATGGGTCAGTTAGTGACAAGCAATATCAAGTACTTCTGTCGGATCGATGACCGCCTATCCTCACGTGACCTGATCAGGACCGGGAAGCATGACGTCTGAGTGAGAGAGGGGAGATTCACTGTGTATGACAACACCACTGCTGCAGTCCTCACCATTGTCATAGACACGCTGAACCTGAAGGATGCTGGGAAATATTGGTGGATGATGTCAGTGAGAATCAACTGCAGGTTACACCAGGTAGGCACTTTATCTCTGTGTTTCATTGGTTAATCCTGTCCCAATGCGAGCTGTCCCAATGGAGGGAAAGCAGGCGACAAGATTAGGTCTGCTTATTATGCCAATAAAAACGCATTGGGCTTATCTTGGACAGATTCTGGAGTGAGTGAGCCCTCTCGCTTCGCCTCTTCCTCTCTACTGAAAATCTCTCACCAGAGAAAGCATCCTAGTCAGCGAAACAGCGGCCCTCTTTCTTATTATATGTTGTCCATGTATCTGATGCTGTCTGGACAGAAATAGTATGACATGCCATACTCTTTATGACCAGACAGCATTAGATACATGGTCTACACATACAGAGACAGAGGGGCGCTGTTTTGCTGACTAGGATGCTTTCTCTAAGATTGATGTATCCTTCTATCGACGCAAGTCTCGGTCAAATAAATGATCAATATTTCAATACTTAATTTGGACGGGCAAGGAGTTATGGTAGGGTGGGCAAGGAGGTATGGTAGGGTGGGCAAGGAGGTATGGTAGGGTGGGCAAGGAGGTATGGTAGGGTGGGCAAGGAGGTATGGTAGGGTGGGCAAGGAGGTATGGTAGGGAGGGCAAGGAGGGATGGTAGGGTGGGCAAGGAGGTATGGTAGGGTGGGCAAGGAGGTATGGTAGAGTGGGCAAGGAGGTATGGTAGGGTGGGCAAGGAGGTATGGTAGGGAGGGCAAGGAGGTATGGTAGGGAGGGCAAGGAGGGATGGTAGGGTGGGCAAGGAGGTATGGTAGGGTGGGCAAGGAGGTATGGTAGAGTGGGCAAGGAGGTATGGTAGGGTGGGCAAGGAGGTATGGTAGGGAGGGCAAGGAGGGATGGTAGGGTGGGCAAGGAGGTATGGTAGGGAGGGCAAGGAGGTATGGTAGGGTGGGCAAGGAGGTATGGTAGGGAGGGCAAGGAGGTATGGTAGGGTGGGCAAGGAGGTATGGTAGGGAGGGCAAGGAGGTATGGTAGGGTGGGCAAGGAGGTATGGTAGGGTGGGCAAGGAGGTATGGTAGGGTGGGCAAGGAGGTATGGTAGGGAGGGCAAGGAGGTATGGTAGGGAGGGCAAGGAGGTATGGTAGAGTGGGCAAGGAGGTATGGTAGGGTGGGCAAGGAGTTATGGTAGGGAGGGCCCCCCAGTAAAACCAGCCCTGGATATGCGACTGGACAGCTACCAGAACTCTTAAAAGTGGATAGAGATGTGTTCATAGCTAGGAGTGACTGTGAGAGAGTCTGAGTGTCTGTGAATAGACTGGTAGTGACTGGTAGAGAGTCTGAGTATCTGGGACTAGACTGGTAGTGACTGGTAGAGAGTCTGACTATCTGGGACTAGACTGGTAGTGACTGGTAGAGAGTCTGACTATCTGGGACTAGACTGGTAGTGACTGGTAAAGAGTCTGAGTATCTGGGACTAGACTGGTAGTGACTGGTAGAGAGTCTTAGTATCTGGGACTAGACTGGTAGTGACTGGTAGAGAGTCTTAGTATCTGGGACTAGACTGGTAGTGACTGGTAGAGAGTCTGAGTATCTGGGACTAGACTGGTAGTGACTGGTAGAGAGTCTGAGTGTCTGGGACTAGACTGGTAGTGACTGGTAGAGAGTCTTAGTATCTGGGACTAGACTGGTAGTGACTGGTAGAGAGTCTGACTATCTGGGACTAGACTGGTAGTGACTGGTAGAGAGTACTTTGCCTGATACTTGGTATTAGATTGAATAATCTGACTCTTACTATTGATACCTCATCATTAACATTTCATCTTTATTTCTGCTCTCCTCAACACCCACCTGTTTCTCTGTCTAATGTTGTCTTCCCTCTTCCCTCCCTCTGAAATGAAGAAACACAGAAGTACAGTACAGTAGAGACTAGCTAAATGTAGCATCACTGGAACATTATGCCTGTGTACTGTCTCTGGGTGTTCTAGGTGATGTGATGTTCTCTGGTGTTGGTCTGGGTGTTCTAGGTGATCTGATGTTCTCTGGTGTTGGTCTGGGTGTTCTAGGTGATGTGATGTTCTCTGGTGTTGGTCTGGGTGTTCTAGGTGATGTGATGTTCTCTGGTGTTGGTCTGGGTGTTCCAGGTGATGTGATGTTCTCTGGTGTTGGTCTGGTGTTCTAGGTGATGTGATGTTCTCTGGTGTTGGTCTGGGTGTTCTAGGTGATGTGATGTTCTCTGGAGTTGGTCTGGGTGTTCTAGGTGATGTGATGTTCTCTGGTGTTGGTCTGGGTGTTCTAGGTGATGTGATGTTCTCTGGTGTTGGTCTGGGTGTTGTTCTACTACTGCTGGGTCTGCTGCTGTTCATGTTCTTTAGACAGAGGAGAGACAGAGACAGGAGACCAACAGGTACAGTAGTTATCACATGCAATCATTATTTTTATTTTTCATAAACATGTCAAAAAATAAATATAGCTTTTATAAATAAAAACATTTAATATATATATATTTGTTAATCTGTTTGTTTTCCTCTTCAGCAGCCAAACACTCTGCCAGACCGTTGGTTCCTGACTCCATGACAGACAACCAAGATCCAGACATAGGAACCATCACTAACCCAATCTACGCCACAGCAACCAATCAGAACCCAGATACAGCCTGTGACATCACCACCATCTATGCCACGGCAACCAATCCTAGTCCAAATGACATCTACTCCAACGTTGGTCCGTAACATAGGTTCAAGACAGTGTGACCTATGCTACTGTCAACTTCCCCAGAGATCCAGCCTGTCTCCACTATGCTACTGTCAACTTCCCCAGAGATCCAGCCTGTCTACACTATGCTACTGTCAACTTCCCCAGAGATCCAGCCTGTCTCCACTATGCTACTGTCAACTTCCCCAGAGATCCAGCCTGTCTCCACTATGCTACTGTCAACTTCCCCAGAGATCCAGCCTGTCTCCACTATGCTACTGTCAACTTCCCCAGAGATCCAGCCTGTCTCCACTATGCTACTGTCAACTTCCCCAGAGATCCAGCCTGTCTCCACTATGCTACTGTCAACTCCCCCAGAGATCCAGCCTGTCTCCACTATGCTACTGTCAACTTCCCCAGAGATCCAGCCTGTCTCCACTATGCTACTGTCAACTTCCCCAGAGATCCAGCCTGTCTCCACTATAATACTGTCTCCTTCAGTACAGACTCTGATGCTATTAACCACCCAGACACTCACCCTACAGATGTAGACACCTCATAGATGTACTGCACCATTAAACACTCTGCTACATAGTCTACTACTGTCACTGATCTGTATGGCAAAGCATGAATTCATGTTTTCATTTATTAATGTTTTCACTCATTTGTGTTTTTAATTAATTTGTTTATTTGATCGTTCATTTGTTAATTAGTTTATATATTAATCAATCATTCATTTGTGTTTGTTCTTTAATTCATTAATTCATATTTTTATTCATATTTTTTACATCGTTAATTTGTTAATTTGTTCGTATATTCATTTATTGATATATTTGTTTGTTCGTTAGTTCAATCATCTGTTCGTTCATTATTTTGTTTGTTTGTCGGTCGTTCCGTCTGTACGTCCGTTCATTCATTCAATCATTTTTCTACTGTGAATGTAACACTGGCTTGAACAAAAAGAGACAGTTTGTAGCTTTTAGAAAGCTTTGCTTATTCAGTGTTTTTTACTCCACTTGACTGGGAAAGGAGCCTATGTGTATTTATCAGTTAAGCACCAATATATTTCAATGTGTTTGATACATTCCATTCTAGACATTAATATAAGTCGTCCTCCCCTCACCAGCCTCCACTGGTGCTGTCAGTAAACTCAGTACCTGTCTCATCAGCATGTACAACTGTCACTAGACACACAGAGCTGAGATGGAGGGAGAGATGGAGGGAGAGATGGAGGGAGAGATGGAGGGAGAGATGGAGGGAGATCGCCCTCCAGTGGCAGAATAACTCTGTTTCTCTCCTCTGTAGACAGCCTCCAGTCTGCATGAGAGTGTATGAATGTGTTTCTGTGCTATGATCCATAGAGGCCTCTCTCTCCCTCTTTTTCCTCACTGATCTCTTTCTTTTCTCTCTCTCTCTCTCTCGCTCTCTCTCTCTCTCTCTCTCTCTCTCTCTCTCTCTCTCTCTCTCTCTACTGTCTGATGTAGGAACATAGATGTGATTGGTTAAGGAGGAAGAGGGAGGGACTGTCAGAAATAACATGTGGTAGGAGGGTTTGAACAGAGAGAGAGAGAGAGAGAGAGAGAGATGCAGAAATAGGGAAGTACATAGTTGTACGAGTGCAAGGCATGAGAGAGAGAGAGAGAGAGGGAGGGGCAGAGACAGAGAGAGAGAGAGTACATAAAGTACATGAAGTTTGTATTTAAGTTCCTATAAGTAGAGAGAGAGAGAGAGAGAGAGAGTTGTAGACTTGGACACACAGAATTATATCAGGACCTATAGACACCTGGACCAACCTGGAGAGAACACAACATTATATCAGGACCTATAGACACCTGGACCAACCTGGAGAGAACACAACATTATATCAGGACCTATAGACACCTGGACCAACCTGGAGAGAACACAACATTATATCAGGACCTATAGACACCTGGACCAACCTGGAGAGAACACAACATTATATCAGGACCTATAGACACCTGGACCAACCTGGAGAGAACACAACATTATATCAGGACCTATAGACACCTGGACCAACCTGGAGAGAACACAACATTATATCAGGACCTATAGACACCTGGACCAACCTGGATAGAACACAACAAGATGAGGATCCTGCTGATAGTCGTCCTCCTCTCCTTCATGACAGGTAATAAGCTTGTAATAACTCTTTATAACAATGTAATAAAATCCAGTTAGTCTTCTTATAATGGCTGCTACTACAGATAAGGAAACACTACGGTGTGTTTGTGGGTGTGTGTGTGTGTGTGTGTGTGTGTGTGTGTGTGTGTGTGTGTGTGTGTGTGTGTGTGTGTGTGTGTGTGTGTGTGTGTGTGTGTGTGTGTGTGTGTGTGTGTGTGTGTGTGTGTGTGTGTGTGTGTGTGTGTGTGAATATGAGGAATATAAAATATATTTTCTCTTGTCTGATTGACAGGTTGTTTGAGCTCCTTCTAAGTGACAGGATACTCTGGAGGAACTGTCATCATCTACTGTGAATATTCCATAGAAGAGAGAAGTCATGAGAAATATTTCTGCATGGGGGAGTATAGTTGGAGTTGTGAGGATATAATCAGAACTGGATTGAAGAACACCTGGCAGCACAGTGGTAGATTCTCTCTGTATGACAACACTGAAGGAAACGACTTCAAGGTGATCATCAGACAACTGACTAAACAAGATGAAGGGACCTACTGGTGTGGAGTGGACAAACCTAATGCACCTGACAGTTACACCAAGGTAGAGCTGGATGTGAAGAAGGGTGAGAGACTTTTACTTTAACTTTAGAAAATGAATTTAGCTAGATATGTTGTTGCATGATTAGTACCACTAGTAAAGGAAGTCAGTCTATAGTATTAGACTAAGGTTGTGATGTGTGTTGCTATTGACAGATGACTGCTGTGAGAAGTCAGTCACAGAGACGGTCTATCTGGGAGGAGAAGTGTAGTATCTTAACAGTCTAGAAATGCTGACCGTTGCAAAAAGTAGGAAACTTGGCCCTAAGATTTTGCTGATGTGGCAAAATGGTGTACTCTACTGTGCTGGAAACATCTGGAAAGCATTACTAAATTCCTGGAAAAGAGGATATGTAAAGACTAGGGATTGGTTTTTTCGAATCACACCATAATACGTCATAAAGGATATAAAACCATGCCTTGAACAATAGAATAAGGAGAATAGCAAATTACTGATTGGCTGTGCTGTCTCACAGATATCTGCAGAATCTGTCAAATTCCGATGCTGGAACCTTTGTTATAATAAACCTTTATAATCAAAGTACAGTGTCGGCGGATCTTCTTTTCACTACGGCATTACCAGCAAAAAGCTCGGTCTTGTTTACCACATTTAATGGCGACGAGGTTTTTGATTTATTGTTCTTTGGGACGTGCTACGTCTCTTCTTTGCATTCCATTCCTGGGCTACAAAACGACTACCGCTCAAAGAAGCCGGCAAATATAAGGTGAGTTTAATCCCTTCATTGGGCGCTGGCCGTTTGAGTCCAGAGAGTGTGTGCGTTAGAGATGTACCGTTAAATTACTTGTGCGTGCGTTTTGCTGGTGTTTGCTGTGTGGTAGGAGTTCCGTTCTAAATTTTCTGAATTAGTTTGCGTTGAGAACAACGCAAACAGTGGGGAGTGTCTGTAGGGCACACCGATTTGGACACACATATTTTGCCTTGAATAAAAGTGAAAGGAGTGTCCAATGAAAGGCTTAGAGGATAACGCTTGATATGAGTTAACAGTATACTTTTAGGGCGCCGTTAATTTAAGGAAGCCCTTGTAACACAAGGCGATCAAAGGATGGGCCATAAATCTTGATAGTTATTAGAATTAACTCTCAAGTCTGTTCTGGGAACAGTGAGTTTGTACGACATATATTAAATTGTATGTTACCTCTTGGAATATGGTTGACGGATTGTATGTCCAATGTAACCTCTCATTTAATGTCGGCAACTTAAGGTAGCAGAAATTTAGCAAAAGAATTTAAAAGACAAAAGGAACGGCGATAAGCAAGCTTGCTTTGTATTAATGGATCCTGTATGTAACTGTGTGTGTGTTTGAGAGAACGACAGCCAATTTCTCTGTGTCTGTCTGTGTGTGTGAAACGGAGAGACGAAAAAAGGGGGGGCTGATTACTTCCAGATGTGTGTCGACTAAGGCTTTGACAAGAGTTTTTTAGTCTCTTGTAAATAAATGTGTTAGGTATCTTTGTTTTCAAAAGTTAAGCCCCTAGAGTAAAAAGTTAAAACCCCTATAACGAAGTTAAGGTTAAAAATCTTATGAGTCTCTGTTTGTGAGAACGTTTGTAATTCTTAAACTATATAAACTATGAGCCCCCTGGAAGGACTATAAGTTTAAAGATCTTATGAGTCTCTATAGTTTACTAACTAATCATGAGCCTACAGGGAGGACTTTTTAAGAGTGTATAGAGATGTTTTATATTTGATAACATCATTACTATAAATCTGCAGATAAGTGATAACAAACTTCGAAGTTGGATATGTCTTGTATGTTCTATGTGTTCAGTTTGTGAGCTCTGTTAATGTCTTAAGTGTTATTGTCTATGGGAGGAGAGAACGGAGCAACAGTCTGCTCTGTCCGCTCCTACCACTCTGAAATCACATTGGTGACTGAACTGCGCACGCGTAGGATTTGTGAGTTTAGCCACTCCCCTGCACTGAACTGGAGAGAGAACGGGAGAGTCCGTTTTCAGTGCAGACAAAAAAAGAAAACGGGAGGGGGAATTTTGCACACAAGTGAAATGTTCTCTTGCATTAACTATTGCTTGACTGTAAACCTGTTTGGTTGATAATCGGTTGAGTTGGTGAATGAGAGATATATTAACGGATTAAAAATAATAATAATAAAATAAATGAATAAAATAAAATGTTATTGAGCTATTTATAATATTCCTGGGTTAAGCTGTTTGCTTATTTCTTAGCGTGAATGTGGAAAAAAGTATAAACTAAACTCTTCTTTGTTCTTTTGCCTTTCTGTCATACGAGAGACGAGAAGGAGGAGACAGAGAGAGAGAGAGGGGAGGTGCTGACATCAACTGACACCAGTGACGGCAACCCAGTCCAAATCAAGGCCAGTGCTGTTATTATTCACAAATCTACTTTCCCTTACAGGATATAATTGATACATTGTATTTACATAGAATGTTTCATGTTGTGACCATTTCGCAGGAACTTGGCAACAGACTGATGAATTAATGTAATTGATAATTGCACATTAGAGTTTTTGTCAATGACTTGTTTTGATTAGAGTTGTGTTGGAAATCCAGCATTGAAATTATTCTGTAAAATTAAGGTAATTAATTGCTTATTAAGCAATTGGGTAGTGTTGCTGGTACAGGTATTTTATTTTTGAATTGCTCTGGAGTTGACTACTTTCCTTTACTCTTCCTCATCGGATGTGGTAAGATTGGCACTAATCAATAATTTGGTAAAATAAAATTCACAGAATGATTAGTTGATTGATTGATTGATTGGATTAATTGATTAATTGATTTGATTAGTAGTTCATTGATTGATTTGATTAGTAATTGGCTGATTGACTTGATTGATTGATTGACTTAATTGATTAGTTGATTGATTGGATTAATTGATTGATTGATTGATTGATTGAATTAGTTGATTGATTTTTTGATTTGATTAGTTGATTGGTTTGATTAGTTGATTGATTGATTGATTAGTTGATTGATTGGATTAATTGATTGATTGGTTGATTGATTTGATTGATTAGTTGATTGATTTGATTAATAGTTGATTGATTGATTGATTGATTAAATTGGTTGATTGATTTATTGATTTAATTTGTTGATTGATTGATTGATTGGTTCATTCGTTGATTGATTGATTGATTTGATTGATTGATTGATTGATTAATAGATTAATTTTTTTATAACAAAAAAAAAAAAAAAAAAAAAAAAAAAAAAGGAGGGAAACAAGAGGGAAACACATAACATAGTCATTACAATGGGGAAAAAGGACATCAAAACTACAAAAGCAATTACTCCTCTTCATGTAGTACAGAATAGTAATCCTCTAGTTAATGGTATAGCAAAATTATCTGAAAAATGGAATAAACGTTGGCCTGACATTGAACAACCATGGCCATTGGAAGGCACTTTTAACCCAGACGTCATCAAGATAACGCAAGTGCTTGTATCCACGTATAAGGCAGAACAAAAGAAGGGGAAGAAGGGAAAACTTCGCAAAGAAAAAAGACAAAGAGAGCTGGGTGTTCTTAAGCTTTTTGAAAATGAAGGACAAAAACTGATAAAAGATACAAAAGACAGGAGAGACAGAGGTACAGAGAAAATGGCAAAAGAGGTGAAGGTGACAGAAAAACTGATTGCAGAAGTCAATACACCTTTCTCATATATGGATTCAACAAAAACACCCCCACCTTATGAGAAAGAAGCCAAGTTTAAGGACGTTTATCCTCAGCTTCCAGTGATCATTCAGGAAGGTGATTATTGCATCAGAGATGAGGATGAACGAATAATAGAAAGAGGACAAGCAGAAACGACCATAAAGATGAATCCAAACTCCAAAGGCAGGAAGACAACGAGACGTCTGGAGACTAAGGGTAGAGTGAGATCAAGGAGGATGGAACATGATGATGATGATGATGATGATGATGATCAGAGTGATTCAGAAGAGATCATGGGTGGATATGACCCTGTCATCAGACAGAGGTTGGCCAGAGCGGAAAGAAGGGGTGATGGAAGTTGGAAGAAGAAGAATACAAGCGATTCAAGCCCTGATGAAAATGAAGATGGAGACAGCGATGAAGATTTGGAGACTAAAGGTGCTTCATATTCAAGAGGATTTTATCCTCCAATGACTAACACAGAAGAAGTAGAAAGAGATATAGACCGATGCGTATCATACCTGTATAAGGCCAATAACTTAGAAGAAGTAAAAGAACTGGAAGAACGACTCAAGAAGCTGAAGACAAAGGAGAAGAAGCTGCTGAGGAAAGAATCCCAAGAATCTGAGAAGAGATATACATTGAGGCCAAGGAAAGATGGCACTAGTAAGAAAATTATGCCGGTGATCATTCGAGGACAAAACCTAGAATATAAGCCTTTGCAGAACACCGATATGTCAGATATACTTGAGAAGCTGCCTACTCTTCAAGATGGAGCATATCCTTGGATTTCAAAGTTGGAAGAAATTACGGTGGGAACACAGTCTGCCATAGGAGACATTAAGAGACTTTTGGCTAATCTCCTTGGGATTCCAGGCATGGAAGAAATTTTTCAGAGAGCTGGACTTCATAGATACGTGGGAACTGCTGTGAATGATCCTGAATTGTTGGCTGCAAGCAGGAATCGGCTGTGGAGAGCACTGAAGGATACGTTTCCAACCAATGTGCATCCTGACAACATTCTGATTGACCCACTAGGACAACAAGAAAATCCGAGAGCCTACGTGTCAAGAGTTCATCAAGTGTGGAGAAATATTACCGGAAATGATCCAGATGTGAGTCAAATTGAGCAGTCAATCTTGAGAGCTAAACTACAGATGGGACTGCCCTTACCGGTAAGGAGCAAACTGGCAGAAGTGGTTGGACTTGGGAGCATGACAAAAGGTGTCTATACAGATCATATAGCCCATCAAGTGGATCTGTACCGGAAAAAAGGAACACAACCAGAAAGAACAGGACCAAGAAACTCTCAGAAAACTCAATCAAATACAATTGGTGGAGAATAAGAAGGAGAAAAAACAAGCTCTGGTGATGCAGAATCAGGTAAACCAAATCAACAATCACTGCCACAGCTTCAACTAAACCAGTTCCAACCACAATTGTATCAGACACCAATAGCGGTACCAGTTGTTTCATATCCACAGCCAGTTTCTGGACAGAGACAGAATTGGAGAGGAAGAGGACGAGAAGGTTCAGGAAGAGGAAGAGGAGGAAGATTCAAGCCACACTTCCAGCAATCTTCAGAAGTGTGTTATAATTGTGGACAGGTTGGTCATTTTGCCCGTGAGTGTAATGGGCCAGAAGGAAACACCAGAGGGAATTTCAGAGGAAGATACAGGAGCCAGTCAAGATCATCTGGAGGACCGGGTGAACCCTTATAGGGGCCCGGAGCAAGGATTCTAGAGGTGCCCAGAAGATCCGAAAGGGGGTGTCAGCTGGTAGCATCAGGACCGGAAAAAGATCCAACAATTGAGGTGAAAGTAAACAAACGACCATTGGAAGTGATGGCGGATAAGCGGAGCTGCTTTTACCTGTGTTCGGCCTGAAGATGCTACACATCTCCCTATGTCCAATCAACTAATTAGGACAATCGGATTTGAGGGAGTGAAACAGCTGATTCCTCTTACGGAACCAATTGAGCTCTGCTATGAAAATCAGAAAATTACAATACCCATACTAGTATCAGAACATACACCCATTGCATTGTTGGGAAGAGATGCATTGTGTAAATTGAACTGTACAATAAAATGTACACCAGACGGCTGTCTGGTAGAGATGCCAAAGGAAAAAGTTTACCAATTGTCAATGACGACTGAGATGGATTCTTCTTCAGTATTCTGGATTGGAAATCTCAGTGAAGATTTTTTTGAAGCAGGCTAAGATATGGGAGAAATTCATTGTGACAAACATGCCAGATGCGAGGCTTCCGGAATATCCATCTCATTGTACGCTCAAGTATTTCAAGAATGCTGCCCAATCGGACTCAGAGGAATGGCTGAGTCGTCAACCAAAAAGAAAGTTCAACTTACCTCATGTTGCATAATTTTAGGACCACAAGGAGCAGCTATGAAGATAAACACAGACGATTATCTGGATAAAGAATTTGAGATTGAGAAGAGTGTGCCACATGTGACCTTGTTGGTTTCTGAAGGCTATGAGCAGAAGCAAATAGGAGAAATGATGACAGAAGCAGAGAAAGCTGTTTTCATACCGATGAAAGAGAATTTGGCGATCTGGAGGACTGAAGATCATCGATTTCTCAAAATCATGATTTCGGCTCAAGGACAAGGAGAGCCACAAGCTGTACGGATAACACACGAATCTATTTGCAGTGTGAAGATGGATTCAGACCCTATGAAAGAGGAGATGTTGCAACAAGTTCCAGAATTTCTGTGGTCTCAACACAGTACCGATATTGGACTTGTGAAATCAGCCCAACCGGTGAAAGTTGAACTTCGACCAGGAGCCAGACCTCCTTGGAAGAATCAGTATCCATTGAAAGATGAAGCAATCCAAGGGATCGAACCACAAATTGAAGGACTTTCAAAGCAACTGTTTTAAGGACAACAAAAATCCTCAGAGTAACACACCTTTGTTACCTGTGAAAAAACCAGATGGAACTTATCGTGTGGTTCATGACTTGAGAGCAGTGAATGAGGTAGTAACTGACTTTCCAGCGGAAGTGCCAGACCCGCATACTTTGTTAGCCCAAATTCCTCCTGATGCGACACATTTTACGGTGTTAGACTTATGTGGTGCATTTTTTAGTGTTCCACTTAGTGTAGAGAGTCAGGGTTTATTTGGGTTCACATATAAGGGACAGTTCTATGAGTACAATCGTTTACCACAAGGTTTTCGGCACAGCCCGCACATCTTCAATAAAGTATTGAAGGAAGATTTGGTAGGGATAGATCAGATATTGCAAAGCACTGTCATTCAGTATGTAGATGATATAATTGTCTGCTCACAGGATAAGGAAACATGTCATAGAGACTCAATTAAATTGCTACAGGTATTGGCAGAAAAGGGACATAAGGTTTCACAGAAAAAGTTGCAATATTGCCAGGAGAAGGTTGTCTATTTGGGTCAGACAATAACGCACGGAAATCGAAGCATTTCGGATAGTCAATTGGAAGCTATTCGTAAGGCTCCGAAGCCTAGAACTGTCAGAGAGATGATGACATTTCTTGGTATTGCTGGATATTCTTCAGCTTGGGTTGAGAGCTATGCTAGTTTGACAGGACCTTTGAGAGCTATGGTAAAGGATACTGGAAATGGTCAACTCCATAGCAATCTTTCCTGGACACAGGAAGGCCTTGTGGCATTTGAAACGATCAAACAGAGGTTGCAGGAGGCACCTGCACTCACATTACCAGACTACTCTAAGATTTTTTGCTATATGTGTCTACTTCTACTGGAGGTAAATATGCATGTGCAGTTCTTTGTCAGCCGACAGGCACAGGGACGAATCCTCAGCCTATTTCCTACTACTCTACTGCCTATTCAGAAGTAGAACTAGGACTACCACTGTGCTACAGAGCAATGGTGGGAGTATATTCAATGTATAACAAAGCATCATCTGTTACAATGGGTTACCCAGTAACAATTCTTACCCATCATAGTCTCAGAAATCTTCTGAACTTTGGGAAATATACATTGACTATGCCTAGGCTCAGAGACTATCACAGGCTCTTAGAGCAGGAAGATGTCACCCTAGTAAGGTGTGATACGGTGAATCCAGCCGAGAATTTGCCAACTTCAGAGGATGGTGAACCACATGATTGTGTCCAGGAAGCAGAGAAATACTCAAGGCTTCGATCAGATTTGCAAGCCTTTCCATTACGTGAAGCAGACCTGGAGTATTGGACTGATGGGTCTTGTTATCGTGTGGGAGACAAGTTGTGCGCTGGCTATGCAGTAGTCAAAGCCCAAGGAACTGGATTTGTCGTCGAAAGGCTGAAGTAATACCACAGCCTGCGTCTGCACAACTTGCTGAACTTGTGGGGCTAACAGAAGCATGTTTGTTAGCAGAAGGAAAGCGAGTGACGTATATACACTGATTCAGCATATGCACATAGTGTATGTCATCTGTTCGGAGCAGTGTGGAAAGGTCGAGGGTTTAAGAAAACGGATGGTTCTCCGATACAACATCATGCGCAAATAATGAAACTGTTACACGCTATGATGAAGCCTACAGAGATAGCGATAGCTAAGTGTGCAGCTCATAGGACAGATGTGTCAAAAAGTTACACAAGGGAACAAAGCTGCTGATGAAGCTGCAAAAGCCATCACAGGAGCGGACAAATTGGGCAAAGTTTTTCTGGTCACTCATGCAGTGGACTTGGAAGACAAAATTACGCTTAAGGATGTGATTTTGATGCAGGAAGCTGCTTCTACGATCGACAAACAGTTATGGCTTGACCGAGGTGCCGTCAAAGATGCTACTGGTCTGTGGAGAAACCATGAGGGGGTTGATAGTAGCGCCTCCAGACCTATTAGGTCTGATGATTCAGGAAGCACATGGGTTAGCTCATGTTGCAAGGGGGGAGGTTAAAAGAAAGATCACAAAGGAGTATGGTTGTTGGGCACCATATTTGCTTGAACAAGTTGACTATGTCATAGGCAGGTGCACAATTTGTCTGAAAAACAATGTTCGCCGGGGTGTGACTGTTCTTCCTGGCCACATTCCTACACCGAGAGGTCCTATGCGTGAGTTGGTTATCGACTTTGTTGATATGATAAAACCAGTTGATGGGAAAAGGTACATGTTGGTGGTTGTTGACAGATTTTCACGATGGCCGGAGGCCTGTCCAACCAAGCGAAAAGATGCTCAGTCGGTTGCTAAGTTCTTGTGCAAAGAAGTCATCAGCAGGTGGGAATTTCCCGATTTAATATCCTCAGAAAATGGGAAAGAGTTTTGTGAATAAATCAGTGAAATGGGTTTTTGAAAAAAAAAAAAAAATTTGAGAAAGATAAAATTGGAAAAAGTCAGACTAAAATGTTATGAAAACTAGGGTTGAAATAACTCTAGGAAATTTGGAATATCTGATTGTGGGACGATTATATTATTGTGATGAATCAAAGGGGGGAAATGGAATGTGATTCATTTTATATCTAATTTTATATATCATTTTTAGTTGACATTGATGTTTTAATTTGCATATGTTGTTTTGCAAAAGATACTGTTTGGTATTTTCTTTTCTTCCAGAAGCATATGGGGGAATATGTAGAGGGACTCAAATACTCAAACATGGACAATATGAATGGACTGGAGGAAGTGGAACAAGGAAGGAGTGGAAATGTTCCGATTCCATCATCAACGTCGCATTGAAAGACGACACTGTGGAGGAGATGAAGTGTAGTGGACTATATTCCAGTGTTATATTCTTTCTGTATTAATTTTTGAAGAATTATGTTTTCTGTTGTTGGGTACATGTGGGGACCTCAGATGTTTTTGTTTATTTCGTTGAAGTTTAGGGATATGGGGTCTAGGCAAGGACAGAGAGAATCCACAGGAGGGTCCGATGGGTCGACCAGCCTGAATGTGGACATTTTTGATTGTATTTTGTTTGCTGGGGTTTTCATATGTATTCAATTGCATCATAGCTTAAAATGTATTCATGAAGATGTGTGAATTGATCTGGAGTACTTAGGTGGTCGCCTAGGGCAGAGGGGCCGTGAGAGAATTTTCCTGTCTTGACTGACTGATGGATATTTGGAATGAAAGCTGCCAGACAGGTTTTTCGCTCTTACACTCCATGACAATTCATTTACACTCCATGACAATTTATTTACACTCCATAATAATGTATTTACACTACATACAAAAATGTGTCTATATAAACATGTGTTTAATCTCCATTAATTTTGGTTTATTGTTAAAGTTACTCAAGAGCAAGAATTGTTATTTGTCATAATCCTATTCTTTTTGTTTTCGAGACTTAATTAGTCTCGAAGGGGGGAATATGTAGTATCTTAACAGTCTAGAAATGCTGACCGTTGCAAAAAGTAGGAAACTTGGCCCTAAGATTTTGCTGATGTGGCAAAATGGTGTACTCTACTGTGCTGGAAACATCTGGAAAGCATTACTAAATTCCTGGAAAAGAGGATATGTAAAGACTAGGGATTGGTTTTTTCGAATCACACCATAATACGTCATAAAGGATATAAAACCATGCCTTGAACAATAGAATAAGGAGAATAGCAAATTACTGATTGGCTGTGCTGTCTCACAGATATCTGCAGAATCTGTCAAATTCCGATGCTGGAACCTTTGTTATAATAAACCTTTATAATCAAAGTACAGTGTCGGCGGATCTTCTTTTCACTACGGCATTACCAGCAAAAAGCTCGGTCTTGTTTACCACAGAAGCTACCATCAGCTGCAACTATCCAGAGGACCATGAGGACAGCACCAAGCATTTCTGCAAGGAAAGCAATGACCTCAAGACTTGTGTTTATATGATCGCTGCTTACCAGAGAACTGCTAAAGCTGGGCGTTTCTCTGTATCTGACAACAGAACAGAGAAATTCTACACAGTGACCATCAGTGACCTGACTGAAGATGATACTGGGACCTACTGGTGTGGAGTAGAAACCAGCAGGACAGAAGACCGTTACATTGCACTGATCACACAGGTGAAGCTACGTGTTATAAGTGAGTATAAACAAGACTTCTATTTCTTTAGCATGTGTACCCAAAACACACACGTTACGGTCTTGTAAGAAAGTAGTTTAATTGAAATCATAATTGCATTCATTTTTTTATGTCATTCACATGTTTGATGTATTTGATAACGTTCCATCTATTCCATTCCAGCCATTGTGGTTAGCCCGTCCTCCTATATCTCTGTCCACCAGCCTCCTCTGCTTCCCATGCTGTACCCCTGCAGTAACTATGTACTGTATGACCACGTAAATAATATATAGCATTCTTTTTTATCAGATATAACTACAATATGTTATGTCTGACAATTAAAATACTGTCATTTTAAATTAGCAATCACATCTAGAACCTTCTGAAATATGCTGTTATTAATTGGCAACAACCAGTTTAGTGAAATGTAGCATTGAACTAAACATTTTATCAGGAGTAGTAGTTGTTCAGTGGTTGACAGCAGGCAGTGAGTGTGTTAGTGGAGGCTGGGTGAGTCTGTGTGTTTGTAGTGGTTTGAAAAGACACTGGACCAGAACACTGTAACTTCCTTTGTAATGTCTTTGTGTTTCTATATCTTTCTCAGTATCACTAAGCAGTCATATGTTCAAGATAAAATAAAAAAAGATTCAGTATGAATGTCATCATGAAACCTGCAGTTGTCATGTGATATATTTGAGAGAGAGAGATGAGGGATGGAGAGAATGAGTGATGAAAAAGAAGAGAGAGATGGAGAGAGAGTAATGAGAGACAGAGAAAAGATACAAAGAGAGAAATGTGGTGAGCTAAAGGAGAACTAAACACCTCAACAGGAACAAGAGAAACCACCCTGTCTTTACACACCTCAACAGGAACAAGAGAAACCACCCTGTCTTTATACACCTCAACAGGAACAAGAGAAACCACCCTGTCTTTACACACCTCAACAGGAACAAGAGAAACCACCCTGTCTTTATACACCTCAACAGGAACAAGAGTAACCACCCTGTCTTTACACACCTCAATAGGAACAAGAGGAACCACCCTGTCTTTACACACCTCAACAGGAACAAGAGAAACCACCCTGTCTTTACACACCTCAACAGGAACAAGAGTAACCCCCCTGTCTTTATTCACCTCAACAGGAACAAGAGAAACCAACCTGTCTTTATACACCTCAACAGGAACAAGAGAAACCAACCTGTCTTTATACACCTCAACAGGAACAAGAGAAACCAACCTGTCTTTATACACCTCAACAGGAACAAGAGAAACCACCCTGTCTTTACACACCTCAACAGGAACAAGAGTAACCACCCTGTCTTTACACACCTCAACAGGAACAAGAGAAACCACCCTGTCTTTACACACCTCAACAGGAACAAGAGTAACCAACCTGTCTTTATACACCTCAACAGGAACAAGAGTAACCAACCTGTCTTTATACACCTCAACAGGAACAA